>NC_065517.1:7996557-8035950 GCF_006386435.1 Epinephelus moara | reverse complement strand
CTGCTGCCAAGTAGCCCCACCCGTTGGAAAGAGTGTTGGATATACCACTACTAGGAATGGGAGGGGGGGACTAAATCTTTTAAGATTTAAATAGCACATTATTGCGCGATTATAATGAGCACCGCTTACATTGTGCTTTCAATAAATACTACTGCATTGTTCAAAAATTATTAATTGTGTCTCAAATTAGTCTAGGGGGGTACAGCTTTACTGAAGGGGGAGTGTGTCTGGAGCAGAGCAGGTGTCTGTCTCCCCGTGCGCAGTAGTGTGAATATTTATGCTATTAAGTAAACGGAGAAAACATGTCTCTCATTGTTTAATAGCAGCAAAACAATAAGGCTTCATTCATCAAAGACCAAAACTCGATCTCTCTCCTTCTCTCCCTCTTTTTCATCTGGCTCAGGTGTGTGGAATGGAATTTGTCTCTGGCTGGCTGCAGGAGCAAACCGTTTTGTTTTGTTGTTTTCGTTTTTTTCGTTTTTTTACCGGCAGTGAGATAAACATTTCCTGCAATTAAACTGGTGAACTGGTTTATAAACAGTGTGCTGTGAGATGTGCTGCTGCACACCTCAAAACCGTGCGTAATAATCGCGCGTAATGGCCGCTTCTCGTCAGTTAAACTGCACGTCTGTCATGTGTGTCTCACTGACAGGTTGAGAGCCTACAGATATTAACTACGAGCCGCTCCGTCACTGACTGCTCTTGCCCTGTCCTCTCCCTCTTCTTTCTCTCCTGTCCTCTCCATCACTAAACTCTGGCTTTTGAACAATGCAGGAGAAATGTTGCAGACAAATGTCGAAATGTTGAATTGCACCAGGCTTTCAACTAACTCCGATGCAAACCCACCCATAACAACATTAGATGCTCAGAACAAGTTACGTAATATGAAGAATAAGAAAGTCTGTGGAGAGAGGCAGTTAGGGTAAAAGGATAGGTCAAACAAACATAGGGCTTTCACCCAGGAGACCGCTGTTTATCCACTGTTGGGTGTGAAGCCAAAAGTCGATGTCATTTTAATTAAAACTGTTTCCATCAACCTAACCAAGTACTTTTGTTACCCTAACCTAAAGTAGTTTTGTCGCAGAAACCTACATTTCTAGTGAACATGTTTATTTTGACAAGACACTGATGCTAAAGCAAACTGATGCCCAGAGTGTCATAGTTTGAGGCCTTGGGTCACTGACAACGGTGTTGTATTTGACGAGTTGGGCGTAAAAGCGTGTTGCCTTAGACACTGTGGTTTAAACTGCACCAGAGGTTGAGTCTGAACCCACTTGCAAAAGGAACTAAATTCTCTGAGAATGATGATAAGCCTGCACACGTCACTTGTATTGATTAATTATACAACCATGGGGCAAAGTGAATAACAGTGAAACATTGTTATGTTCCAATGCATACACAGTAACACCAGTAACAGTGCAGCAACACAGATAAAGCAATAAAAGTGACAATTCTATTGCACTATGTTGGTAGGCCATAGACACCAGTGCACCACATGATGTTTAGGTGCTCTGACACACGAGTGGTAGGTGGTTTGCATGCCCAGTTTAGCTGCAGTTCAGCTGTGATTCAGCTAACCTCTGCTATTTGACAGAGCAGTCAGGTCCAGTTCAGTGAGTAGCTTCAAGTTCTACTTTAGCTTGACCCATTCTAAACTGTAGATAAGCAAGTCAGACGGTAAGTGTCAACAGCGGCAATACTTTCCCTACCTTACATCATGATGCTGTGTGTATTTACTGACAGACTGCTGGGGTCACTTGTAGTATGTGCTGAAGACTGACTTTACCAGAAAAGAAACAGCTGTTTTGTTCTTCAAACACTTAAAAAGGACCTGTGTTGATATTTTCATGCTGCACTTTACTGACACGGATGTGTTTGTGGTTATTTGTATTCTCTGGTGTAACAAAAAGCTTATGAAGAATTCATAAGGGGCGGCTGTTACTGTGCGGTCTCTACATTTCACCTTCTCATGGATCAAGGAAAAGTCCACTACTCACAACCTGATGAAAATGTGTGTTGCCATGGTTACCAGATGTGTAATTATATAGATTGCGTATATGGATGGCTTCCTTGACAGTTGAAGATATACTGTAGAAGTAGTTGCTAACATTTGGATTGTCATGAAATGTTGTATTAACAGTGTATATAGGATGAAATTTGACCCTTTGACCTTTCCTCAGGTCAAAACTAAGATGATAAAAAATGGTAAACATTGCTAAGCATCAGCATTTTAGTGTTGCCACTGTGAGTATGTTAGCATGCTGATGTTAGCGTTTACTTCAAAGCATGGTATGCCTAAGTACAGCCTCACAGAGCTGCTCGCATGGCTGTACACTCTTGGTCTTGTTGTTAATCTTTGAATTTTTAGAGGAAGCCATTGTTTTTATGTATATTTGTGTACATGTATGATGTAAGCGTGTTTGTGTATAGTATATAAATGTATCTGTTTATATAATGTGTATTTAAATTCCAAAATCAAAAATGCATAGTTGTTGTGTGTTGGAGAGACAGGCCATAGAGATGTCTGCCTTCTCTTTAATATAATGAAACTAGAAGGCACTCAGCATGTGGTGCTCAAAGTGAAAAGAAAAAAATAACTAGAATTACCGCCCAGGGTTGTATGCCTCCATGCACCAGTCAAGTTTCTCTTATGGTTTACATCTAGGTGCCGTAGCATTGTTCCAACCTCTCATTGTTCCGACCTCTCATTAGTCCGACGTCCCGTTGTTCTGATATGTGATTATACTAGGCTATACTGTATTTGTGTACCATAGGGGATCAGCAAACACAACAAAAGTAGGCTACTGGTCGAGATACAAGTGTCATAGAGAGGAGAGAATGAAACACCATAACCTCCTGTTATTAACTCTGGGGTCCGGGTTGTATGGGGAGCTCTCTGCAGTGCTGAACGGCTCCCAGCGGGCGTATTTCTGCCTTGATGGTGCACCGCGACCGGCTCTGGGTCAGCTGGGAAAGGCTTGAGGCGAAGCAGGCTCACGGCTTATGTGTTTGCCACTTTCTTTTTCATTTTAACCCACACCATGATCTTTTCCTAACCCTAACCAAGTGGTTTTTGTGCCTAAACCTAACCAGACCTTAACCACAGGGCATCATGATGATTTCGGAACAACGGGACTTCGGAACAATGGGTTTAATATGGTCGGAACAATGGGATGTCGGACCAATGGGCTGTCGGACCAATGGGCAGACCCCTACATCCATGTCTGTGAAAACATGGATGATTCATACACATTAACTCCCTGACAGCACATAAGAGCTATACAATCAGCACAGTTTTAACGTAGACACCCAAGATTAGTGTCACCAGTTAAGTATCTGACCAAATGTTTCGCCTTCTGTTCCTGAGATATAATTTTGAATAATAGCCAGAAAAGTGTTTTATGCAGAACATTATGATGTCACAGTGAAGTTGACCTTTAACCTTTTTATCCTATTAGACATTTGTGGGAAATTATATCATAATAAGCCTATGAATTCTTGAGTTATGGCCAAAAACATATTTTGTGAGGTCACATTGACCTTGACCTTTGACTTTCGACCACAAAAATCAAATCAATTTATTGTTCAATCCAAGTGGATGTTGAGGAGAGAACACCTTACGGGAATTTAAAGAAATTCCCTTGAGGTGTTCTTGAGATATCGTGTTCAAGCGAATAAGACAGATACAAGGCCACACAGACCTTTGACCTATGACCACAAAAAACAAATCAGTTAATTGTTGAGTCCAAGTGAACGTTTGTGCCAAATTTCAAGAAATAACCTCAAGCTGTTCTTGATATATTGCTCCCACGAGAATGAGATGGATGCTAGGTCACAGTGACCTTGACCTTCAACCCTTGACCACCAAATCTAGTCGGATCATCCTCCTGTTCAAGTCAACCCATAATGCCTCTTGCCACAGCTAAGATAAGATAAGATAAGATAAGATAAGATAAGATAAGATAAGATACACCTTTATTGAATGTGCAAATAAACAACAACATGGGGGACAACAATGCTTATAGTGGTGTCCCTAAAGTGTCCATAGTGTCCCTAAAGTGTCCATGGTGCAGTTTACTGTGAGCAGTGCTGGTTATGTAGCCTGACAGCAGCAGGCAGGAAGGACCTGCGATAGCGTTCCTTCACACACTTTGGGTGAATCAGTCTATCGCTGAAGGAGCTCTCCAGAGCTTTTATCTGCAGAGAATGAGAGTCATTAGTCCTCAGAGATGACAGCTTGGCTGTCATCCTCCTTTCTCCCACCACCTGCACAGAGTCCAGAGAGCATTCCAGGACAGAGCTGGCCTTCTTGATTAGCTTGTCCAGTCTGTTCCTATCTGCAGCCGAGACGCTGCGATTAGCTTGTCCAGTCTGTTCCTATCTGCAGCCGAGACGCTGCTTCCCCAGCAGACCACTCCGTAAAAGATGGCTGATGCCACCACAATGTCAAAGAAGGTCTTCAGGAGTGCCCTCTGCACTCCAAAAGACCTGAGCCGCCTCAGCAGGTAGAGTCTGCTTTGGCCTTTCCTGTACAGTGCTGTTATGTGATTAGTCCAGTCCAGTTTATTGTTGAGATGAAAACCCAGGTACTTATAAGATGTCACCATCTCAATGTCCTTTCCCTGGATGTTAACCGGTGTTGGGGGGAGCAGTCTGCGGAAATCCACCACCAGCTCTTTGGTTTTCCCCACGTTGATCTGAAGGTGGTTCCTCAGACACCAGTCCACAAAGTCCTGGTTCAGTTCTCTGTACTTTCTATCGTCCCCATCTGTGATGAGGCCGACGATGGCAGACTTGTCAGAGAATTTCTGCAGATGACAGGTGGGGGTGTTGTATGAAAAGTCTGTAGTGTAGAGGGTGAAGAGGAACAGTGCCAGCACCGTCCCCTGCAGGGCCCCCGTACTGCAGACAACCAAGTCCGATACACAATCCTGGGTCCTGACATACTGCGGCTGGTCCGTGAGGTAGTCCAGGATCCAGGATGTGAGGTGATTAGCCACCCCTATGTGCTCTAGTTTGTCCCTCACAAGCGTGGGCTGTATGGTGTTGAAAGCGTTGGAGAAATCAAAGAACATGATTCTCACAGAGCTTCCGGGCTTCTCCAGGTGGGAAAGAGCTTTATGCAGGAGGAAGATGATGGCGTTGTCCACCCCAATGCCAGGCTGGTAGGGAAACTGCAGCAGGTCCATTGAAGGGCCTACTGCGGGGCGGAGACGAGACAGGACCAGGCGAGTCTTCATGAGGTGTGATGTTAATGCCACCGGTCTGAAGCTACTGAAGTCCTTGGGGTGCGGAGTCTTGGGCACAGGGACCACGCAGGATGTCTTCCACAGCTGTGGTACTCTCCCCAGCCTCAGGCTCAGGTTGAAGATGGTTTCAACTATCTTGCACAGTTGTTCTGCGCAGGACTTCAGGAGCCTGGAGCTGATGCCGTCTGGACCCGTAGCCTTCCTCGTCTTTATCCTCCTCAGCTGATCTCTCACCTGACAGGTAGTGAAGGACAAGCTGGATTTATCCTCCTCAGCTGATCTCTCACCTGACAGGTAGTGAAGGACAAGCTGGAGCAGGGGGGCCGTGTGCTTGGGGGTGGAGGTGATGAGGTNCAGGGTTTGGTGTTGGAGAAGCAGCGTACAGTCCTGGTGGGTACGGTGCTTTCCACACAGAAGTTAATATAATCCGTAATGCATGATGTCATACTGTCAATGTCCTCCCCATCTTTCAGGGCCTCCTCAGCCTCATCAGACCACCTCTTTACAGTGCGGGTGGTTGCTGGTTCCCTCTACACCAGAGGTCTGTAGACGGGCAGAAGATGAACCAGGTTGTGATCAGCTCTTCCCAGGGGGGGCAGGGGGGATGAGTGGTATGCCTCCTTGGTGTTGGCATAAAATAAATCCAGTTTTTTTTTGTCTCTGGTGTGGCAGGAAACATACTGGGTGAAGGTGGGCAGGGTGGTGGATGGACAGGCGTGGATGAAGTCCTCAGAGATCAGAAGGAGGGCCTGAGGGTGCTGTGTTTGCAGGGTTTGTGTAACAGAGTGGAGAATGTCACAAGCAGACAGCTTTTGCAGACGGGGGGACATACACTGCTACCATAATGACATGAGAAAACTCCATGGGTAGATAATATGGTCTCATGCCAACAGCCAGCAGCTTTATGTCCCTGCAGCAATGCTGTTCCTTGATAGTGATGTGCCCAGAGTTACACCATCTATCATTCACAAACACAGCCAGCCCTCCTCCTTTCCTGTTACCGCTGTCCGCTGTCCTGTCGTATCTGATGAGCTGGAATCCATCCAGCGCGGCGATCATGTCCGGTACTTCTGCGTTCAGCCATGTCTCGGTAAACACCAGCACGCTGCTCTGCCGGTACTCCCTCTGATGGCGAGTCAGCACCGACAGCTCGTCCATCTTGTTGGGGAGCGATCTTACGTTCCCCATGACGACGGACGGGAGGACGGGTTTGTACATCTCCTCCGGTATCGGCGCTGCACTCTGGCATGACATCCCCGTTTCCTTCTCCGCAGCTCACCGGGAATGTCGTGCCTCTCCTAAGGCCGCACCGCGGTGTGACGCAGCGCTGACAGCTGGTCCCGGGTGTAAACAATGGAGCCACGGCTGGGCGCCGGATCCCCACATATTATCGTATCCATAGCAAAAAGGGAGAAAGACCGCTATAAAGAGAGTGGTCTTCGTCTCCATACCAAAGCAAAACATAAGTGCTAGCTAGCCAAACTTAAAAAAAACTCAAAGGGAGAAAGTTAAAAAGAAAAAGATTGAGAAAAGCTCGGCGGTGAGCAGGAGCTGCTGTAACAGGCGTCCGCACTAGAGGCGCCATCTTGTTGTATAATGGTGGCGTGGGGGAAATAGTTCCTACATGAAACATGAAACTGTATTTTTGATGTTGGGGTGAACTGTCCCTTTAAATTGCTGTATTTTTTAAAAAATTCATTTTGTTATGCAGAAAAAAATACAAAATTACTACAACTATTAAAATAGATAAAAGTGATATTTTGCCCATGGTATTGTGCTTATAACCTTAACCACTTTTACTGACATAAAACATGTTTATCAATTAGTATGCCATGACAAGAGCATTGCAAGAGCCATTTTGTGATAGAGAAAAGTGAAATAAATATGTCATGAAAGCCATTTAAGGCTTCAGGTCTTAACTGGGAAAGAGCATGCAAAGTGTATCCAGGGGAAAGGAGATCCAAGTATTCATGTGACCAATAAATATTTTATGCTGATTAAAACATGAGCAAGTCTATCATTTACACAGCAAATTGCTTCTGTCAGTTCTTAAGTGCCACTCATTGCAGTTGTCTCTGTCAGCTTGGCCAGCTGCTGGTGATTATTAAAGGACCAGTCTGATTTTTTCTGTCTACTTTTTTTTAACGCGAGTTCAGCTGAAAAGATGATAATATAATTGAATAATCAGATAATAGTAGGTGTGCTTTTCAAGCTCTGACCTCACAGTTATGCCTTAATATAATTTGCTAATGCTGACTGGCAGGCTGCATGTCGAGTGAGGTAAAGGCTGGTCAGGGTGTTTTTCTTTTGTTGTTGTTTTTTTTTTTGTTTGTTTAACTTGAAAATATTTCTTTTATGGCCCAAGCACCTATGTCTATATTCAGTTTTCATGTCAATCACTTTGTGTTTTCAAGAGTGAAGTAAGTTAAAACTGCAGAATCTGACTCCTAATGTATAATGTATGAGCCCATGCAAGATGCAGCTTTTTCACCCACTGCTGCTGGCATTATTTATCAACTCTGTACTGAGTCATCACGCCCAGACAAACTCCTATCCCTCCGAGTAAGTTTCGCTGGGTTTGCAATGGAATAGCTTATTTATTTCTACACACATCACTATTGAAAGTTGAGCTTTATGTATTTATTAAAAAATAACTCCTAAAGCAGATTACAAAGTGTAAGAAGCTTGGCAAAATGTGAAAATCAGTTAATCATGCTGACATTGCTCTGCCACCTATGATGAATACTAATTTTTCTGTCATCGATAACTAAGATGGACAAATATTCAGTAAATATCACTTCGGCTGTGAGTACAGCTATGAAAAAAACATTAAAACCACTGACAGGTGAAGTGAATAACATTGATTATCTTGTTACAATGGCACCTGTCAAGGGGTGGGATATATAAGGCGGCCGTGAGCAGACAGTTGTGGAGTTGATTTTTTGGAAACAAGAAAAATGGGCAAGCATAAGGATCTGAGTGACCTTGACAAGGGTCAAATTATGATGGCTAGATGACTGGGTCACAGTATCTCCAAAACAACATTTCTTTTGGGGTTTTGCAGGTACGCAGTGATTACTATCAAGAGTGGTCCAAGGAAGGACAACCAGTGAACTGGAGACAGGGTCATGGGCATCCAAGGCTCACTGATGCGCATGGGGAGCTCAGGCCAGCTCGTCCGGTCTGATCCCACAGAAGAGCTACTGTTGCAAAAATTGCTGAAAACGTTCATGCTGGCTAGGATAGAAAGGTATCAGAACACCGATCAGATTGTTATTGCGGACCCCTGTCCACCACCGAAAGCACCTAAAATGGGCATGTGAGCATCAGAACTGGACAATGGAGCAATGGAAGAACGTGGGCTGTTCTGATTGATCTTTCTTTTACATCATGTGGACAGTTGGGGGAGAGATGGCACCAGAGTGCACTATGAGAAGAAGGCAAATCAGTGGAGGCAGTGTGTGCAGAATTGTTCACGAGTGGTTTGAGAAACATGACAAAGAGTTTAAGGTGTTACCTTGGCCTCCAAATTCCCCAGATCTCAATGCGATCGAGCATCTGTGGTATGTGCTGGAAAAATGAGTCAGATCAATGGAGGCCCTGAGTTACATTTTAAAGGACTTAAAGGACTTAAAGGATCTGGTACCAGATACCACAGAACACCTTCAGAGATCTTGTTGAGTCCATGCCTCAACGGATCAGAGCTGTTTTGGTGGCACAAGGGCGACCTACACAATAGAAGGCAGGTGGTTTAAATTTTGTGGCAGATTGGTATATGTGGCTCATAGATTCAGACACAGCTTAGCTTAGTTCTTAAACTAAATCTTAAAGAATTAGTTCAACATTTTGAAAAGTATACTGTTCAATTATTTTCCAAACACTGGATAAAAAGGGTGATACCAATTTTCTGTACGTGAAGAGCTGGACTTACGCCTGTTGCTTTTCTTATATGGAGTATAGGCCGTTGACCAGTTTGCCAGAGTCTTCTGTCCTGGGCTTTTCTTTCCGGTTGTCTCCATGTCAGCCCATTTTGCTTGATGTCAGTCTTGAGGTCCCTGCACCAGGTGTTCTTGGGCCAGCCTCTTTTTCTTGTGCCTTTTGAGTTTCATCTAAGGGGCAGCCTGGTGATGCTACCATTGGGTTTGAGTAGGTTGTGGCCGATCTATCCCCATCTTTATTTCTTGATCTCTTTTTCCACGGGTTGTTGGCATGTTTTCTGCCAGAGATTATTGAGGCTGATGAGGCTCTGGCCAGTGGATGTTTGTACTTTTGTTGCAATCTTGGTTGTCCTCCATCTCTGATCTGTAGTATAGGCTTAATGTTAGAGCTGAAGAGTCTGAGCTTTGTCTGCTGGATTTTTTTTTTGGAGCTGCCACTATTCTTCAGCTGGATGAATGAAACCCTTGTCTTGTTGATTCTGGCTCTGACATCTGCATCTGTGCCGTCCTGTTTGTCAATGACACTGCCCAAGTGCTGTTCCCTCCAGGATCACTGGATAGTTGGAGCCAGGTGACAATTAGCCTAGCTTAGCATAAGACTAAACAAAGGGAAAATCAGCAAGTTTGACTTTTTAAAAATGTTAATACTCTAAACCAACATTAATGCTATATCTTAGTTAGTTTAACCAGTGCTCAAAAAGAAAAGTACATCAGTTCAGCAATCTTGTGTCTGTCTTTCAGTCCAGTATGGAGCTGTAGTCAGGACATTGTTAGCCTAGCTTAGCTTTAAGACTGGAACCAGAAAAAGGACTCCCAGCATGTTACTGGTTGTTTTTACATTTCTATTTATGTACAGGTAGCACCCACAAGATACAACATATGACCATCAGAGGTGTTGGTTGGTGTATTTTAGAATTTGAGCCAGGCTAGGTGTTTCCATCTGCTTCTAGTCTTAGTATAGAGAATATAGTTGGATAAAGATGCCGCATGCAAACTGAATACTGAGGTCATACCTTATTATATAGGACATATTTTCTCAACACCCAATTATTAAATTTGGTACTTGGTCTGTTTCCTTCTTTATAACTTTGAGACATGAGAGGGAGGGGTAGGAAGAGGAGCAGGCTTCAGCAACTCAGTGGCTTACTCACCGTAGTATATTCAGTGAACAAATCACTGAGCATGCACTGTTCCTTTGCAGTGAAAGGATGTGAGACTGTCTCAGGCTCAGCCACCCATATTTTAATATGGCAGGTTTCAGCACATGTAATAAATAAGAAAGGTGGTGAGATTCACTCACTCAGTGAGTCCCTGCACATTCACTCACAGCTGACCGAGAGCTCAACTGATCTGAGAAATGAATGGATCGTTTCAGGAAGTGATCCACTTCAGTTCATTCGGCCAAAAGATTACTTCTTTTGAACAAATCATTGGCGGATGACATTTCTCTGTACTTAGCACACAGGCAGGATACTAATTTCAATCTCCTTATCTCCATCTTTAAAAGAAAGAAAATGATTATGTAAAATGAGATTAGGAAAGAAATGTCTGTGACATTTTGTGGTTGGGCTATTTTTACCTTAAATTCATCATTTACATATCAAAACTAAGAATGAACAGGTACTTCTAATACCTTCAGATTTTTTGTAATATAGCAATTAAGAATCTGCATTTATTAGAAAATGAGCAGCATTTTGGGCAGCAGTTACCATGTGCAGCACATTAAGGCCTTTCAAGAAATCACACATTGTTAGCTTTGGTCTTTTCATTGAATTTCTTGACAACAAGCAAAATATGAAATAATGCCAGCCTTATCCTTCAAAAAATAAATTTAACTTTTTATTTGATACATTGCCCTTATTTGGCCTTATTTTGTTACACGTAATATTAATCCCTATTATATTATGGTAAAGTTCCTTTGGCCAGCCAACAAAAAGAGCTTTTCTGTCTCTTCCAAAATCCAGTGTCACCATTAATCTGAAGTTAGCATTCACTTTAAGGCACTTTATCTTTGTAACTGAACAGCTGAACATGTGTTTTATGGAAGCAAATAAGAGACAATAGTATTTGAATTTTAACAGACACACTATGAAATTAAAACACCACTGAATTCATATGCTTGAAAGATTTTGTTTTAAAAAACACGGAAATATATTTGTTCTGAATTCACCTGTTTGAAATAAAATATAAAATGTCTGTTTTTGTAATTTCAAAAGCTGAAATTTAATATATATTTTTTTCAACATACACAAATTCAGATCCAAAATTCTAATCAGGAGAAAGAAAAATACATCAACAAACAAGACAATGGGCTGTGAAATTCAAATATTATGGAAGCAAATAAGAGACATAAATATTTGAGTTTTAACAGCCACTGAATACTTAATATTGAAATTTTAAGACCACTGAATTCATAGCATACAAATATTTAACTTTCAAAACCATGTACTTGTATTTATTTATTCTAAATTTACCTCTTTGAAATTATGTTGTGAAATTCTTGGTTTGTAATTTCAAAAGCTACATTTAATTTTGTTTTTCAATCTTCTTCTTCTTCAGATCCAAAAGTTCAGGTTTCATAATTTAAAAAAAGATAATTTTAGTTTGCTCAAATTCCACTGGGCAAATTCAGATCTAAAAATGCAAGTTGAAAAAGTTCAAATAGCAACATCAGGAAAGGATAAGCAATCAAGCTTTAATGTTTTGACTAACTGGATTTGATGATGTTCTATTTTATTTTTTCAAATCAAATTTTTAGATCTGAATTTGACCATTTAAATTTGAGCAACCTGAGTCAATTTTTGAAATGATTAAACTTGAATATTTGGATCTGAATTTGTGAATATTGAAAAGAATGTATTCTTTGAAACTGCACATCAAGAATTTCATATTAGAATTTCAAAGAGGTGAATTCAGAATAAGTAAATGAGTTGGTAAATTAGTTAGATATCTCAGTGCTTTGAATTCAGTGGTGTTTTAATTTCAATATCAAGTATTCAGTGGCTGTTAAAATTTCAAAAAAATTGTCACCTATTTGCTTCCATAAAATTTGTATTCCACTACCCATTGTTTTTGTTTATTGGTGCCTTTTTCTTCCTCCTGCAAGACAATCAGATGATCAGACGTGACCTTGAGTGCAGCCACAGTGGACTTTGTTACCACTCAACCGTCAATGGAACGTGAGGTTTTGGTGTTTGACTTCTGATAGCAGACACAGTAACTTCTTCTGTCACCAGTCTCACTTTTCCTCAGCTGGAAAATCATACTCCACTGTTTCTCTCCACCTACACAGACGCAGCACAGACAAGCCTCTTCTCTGGGGATCGTCAAAAGCCATTCTGGGAAATGCAGGAAATCGCTACTTGAAGTAGAAGTAGATGAGGCAGCTTGAGGGAACACGGTACCACCAAAAAAAGTAAATTACAACACTTCATCACTCCTGGGACATACTGAACATCACAAATTGATGATATCTAACAGTGTGAGAGTATCCGCAGGTGGATTTTTCCTTTCACCTCAGAGTCAGTAATGCATGGCATTAACCTGGATCTAACTTTTTTTTTAACAAGTGGAGATAAACCACATTCTACAGAGACCGCATTTCATTTTCAAGGGTTTGCAGATAATTTCTGCAAGAGCTCTGAGTTATGCCTCACTGCCGCAGTGATGGCTCCATTAACGCCACCAGGCCCATTTAACCTAGTTACCGCTCAAACAGCAAATGAATGTTTCACTTCAGTGTTCATGAGGGCCTCGCGTCACATTCCAGGGCTTGGGTGAGATTAATGGCATCAGTCATAATGTGGTAATACCTACCTCTGTCTCAAGGAGGGCCCAATCTAGATACCCACCAATAAGTGACCAACATTTCATGGTTCTCCAGCCGTTTTCTTTCAAGGACATGTTATAGTAGAGTGAAGCACTGCAGCCGTTCGGAGCTAATGGACCTTGAATGTGGAATGTTCCAAAAGAGTGGGCTCCTCACTCTGGAGTGTGGCAGGCCCTGATTACAGAAGTGACAGTCTGGACATCCAGAAGAATTACTGTGATTGTTCTGCTGGAGTCAAAGGAAAGGGGAGGGCCCGTGGGATAAATCACTCTTTATCTAGTCTATCAGATGATTCCATAGTGCGTATAGCAATAACAATTTCTCCTTGAGGACCTTGAGTAGTATGTGCTGCACTAACACATTTCTGAGTACATCTTTTTAGTATAAGATGCAGTTAAGAGCCTGTAAGAAAGAGAAAATTACATCAGAGCTCCACCACTCACACAGGCTGTCTGCTGGATCTGAATTAGCCTCGATTCTGTCTATTATTGTCCATAGTTCACCAGCATCTCCTGCAACATGCCTCTCTTGAATAGGCTTTTGAATCATCCACTGATGGAGAAGAAAGTGAACATTTACAATGACAAAAAATGAGCCATTTTTCGAAGGCCTGCCAATACCAGCTCGTTTGTTAACAACAAGCAGGTCCTACACTCCTTTTTTATGCCGTTTCACCTTCAGAAGTGTGCAGCTCTGCAGATCAATCATTTTCCTCCAGTCGTCTCAGACATTACTGGGACAATAGAGAAAGAAGCATCAATTCAGTCTCAGCAAATGTTAGCAAAACAAAACAATATACAGAGGCATGCCTTCAAATATTTACAAGCAGACTTTGAAGCATTTTCCAAGATTTTTTTGTTGTGTGTTTTTTTAGAAACTTAATGTAAAATTCAGGCTCACAAGAATTTGAGTCTTATTTTTGTAGTTTTGAACAAGAAAATCACATAAAGAGGAAATAAAATGTGCAACAGCTTAGTGAAACTAGGATCAGAGAGAGGGAATACAGTACATTGGTGCAAGAGATGAGAAGCATCAATGAAGTGGAGCATGTGCAGTTGGTGTGCTTGCTAGTCCACATGGTCCCAAATTTTGGGCTATACACGGACATCCACACTGGAGTCTGCATGGATCCATGCAGACATGGGCAGATGATGAAATTTATGTCGGACCAAAGCGGATCCTCGTATTAGGGCTCGTCATATGAGACTGAATATTGTCTATCAATTTTAGATATCGAAATATGGTAAGTGTTGTCCTTTCTTGGTTTTAAAGGCTGCATTACAGTGAAGTGATGTCATTTTATAACTTACCAGACTGTTCTCCATTCTATTATTTGCCTTTACCCATTTAGCCATTATATCCGCATTACTGGTAATTATTTGGTCGGATTGGGAGTGAGTTACTGCCCCAAGCAAAGGAGTTCAAGTGAGGGTAGAGTGGAGCATGAGATGGATCGGCAGTTTGGCGCAGCATCTGCGGTGATGCAGGCGCTGCGTCAGAAGGCAAAGCTTTCGATTTACTAGCACATCTACGTCCCAACCTTCACCTATGGTCATGAGCTCTGGGTAAAAAATTGCAGCCACAAGTGGCTGAAATGAGGGTGTCTGGGCTCAGCTTTAGGTAAGGAATCAGACATCCTCAGAGAACTCGGAGTACAGCCGCTGCTCCTTTGCGTCAAAAGGGGGCAGTTGAGGTGGCTCGGGCATCTGATCAGGATGCCTCCTGAGCGCCTCTCATCAAACTTCCCACTATTTTGACATCCCCAGAGCAGACCCAGAACACGCTTGAGGGATAATATATCTTGTCTGGCCTGGGAACCCCTTGGTTTCAGCAGGAGGAGCTGGAAAGCATTGCTGGGGAGAGGGATATCTGCAATACTTTGCTCAGCCTGCTGCCCCTGCAGCCTGGCTTCGCATAAGCAGTTGAAAATGGATTGATGGATGACGATTATCTATCAGATGTGTTAATATTTTGTAAAAGCACTAATAGTTCATCCTACAATAGGTAGGTTTGGTCAAAAATATTGTGATATTTGATTGTCCACCATATCAACCAGCCCTACCTTGCAGACGTGAAGTATGAATTTCACTTAAATCATTCCAAAGTTACCATACGCTGATACTGTAGAAAGCAAAAATTGGTAAAATGTTTGAACTAGGTGTAAAAAAAAAAAAACCTCTGGCAATAGGTTTGATTATTGATACCACTTTTCTCACCAAGTAACTGCTGAGATCTCTGAGAGCAGCAACATTACAACAGAGTCTGATTGGATGTAGACCACAGATTCATTTAATTTGCACATTATAATGGAGCAGATACACTGAAACATTACATTTCAACAATGCTGTGGTTAATGTGTGGTTAGGTTTTGGCAAAAAAAAAATATGGTTAGGAAAAGATCATGTTTTGGCTTAAAATACTCAGTTTTGGTAACTAAAAAGTTGCAGGAAATGCAATCCTGAAAAGCTCTATCCTAGCTAGAAATGCTGCAACCAGTTGCTAAAATCATCAATGTTTGGTGGCTAAAAAGCTGCTGAAAGAACGGTTTGCTGAAAAACAACCGGTTTTGTTGTTTGTTGGTCTCGAACAGTGGTCTACAATGGCCTGCAGCTTGGCAGCTATCTCACCACCATCCACAATCCCCTCCATCCCCCTTTGACAAAGTCAGCTTATATATAGTACGTCACTTTAGAAACAATATGATAGGAATGAAATGTAAAAATTTTACTTATCTGTGGTTTGTAGAAATGTACAATGCCAACATTTTCTTCTGGCGACTGAACTGATAAAAATGTAGGCATTGTATATTAAAAAAAACATTGTAGTTGAACGCAATTGTCCAGTCTAGACGTTCCTTCTGGCAACAGGATGTTGCGTTCCGCAATGTCAGCATTTAAAGGTATTAAGTGAACACTGTGTTTTTAGAAACTATAGTAATGATTGAATAAAATTCTAAGAAACCAAAATTTCCTTGTAATTTGGTAGCTATGTCAGGATGCAGAGTTTCTTCTGTGTAAGAGTGGATCTGACATGAGCTCTTTGCTGTGTTGTGCCTTGAAGTCTTGAAGGACATGCTGAAAGCCCTCTGTCTTGTGAGGCAGGTCATGCGTGCTCCCTGATATACTTTTTCATCCTGTTGGTGATAGCAGGGATTACAAATGTCTTTTTTTTGTGTGTTTGCGACTAGCAGAATGTCATTCTTTTGTTCCCTTCCCTCAACCTCAAACACGGCACGTCCCAGTCTCATAGCACCTTTCTACCTTATTGTTTTACCAGTTGCCTTTCATTTACCTGGCCACTTCAAAAAGCAATGCATAGTCAACTCCCTTCCCGAGATGAGGTCAAACACATACAGAGCACTGCCCACTACTCTTTTTATTACCATAAATGTCAGTAGTCCCCTTCATCCTTTGCACACTTTTATTACACTGGTGGAAATGTCAAATGTATTTGCAACAGTCATAACACCGTGATGGCCCCGAGGCTCAGGAAAGTGCACTATCAAAAAGAATATGACTTTTCTTTTAACTGACTGCTCTTTGTTGCACTTCAGAAAGCCTGAATCATGAAAACTAAGCATGGAGCTATTACCCCATCTGTATTTCTAATATTTCTTCTCCTAATGGGCTGCAAATCCTTTCACTTTACTTTGATCATCCACTGAACTCCTACTCAGAGGTCATCAAATATGTATACCTCCCTGACTGTGTCATCCCAGCAGTGCCTCGCAATGACATGTTAACATATAGGAATATGGCCTGGAGGGATATAGTTGTCATGCAGCAGCAGCACAGGAACTTTGCTCCTCTTCTCTCTGCTTGGATCGCTCTCACTGCTGCATAAGCTCTTATAGAGCCAAGGCGCCATCTCTCTTCATGCATAATGATAACTCCAAGAACGCATAAATTGAATTTGTTTCCTGACACTTTTCTGCAGTTTTGCATGTTGTCAACACTGTGACAGTTGCTCACATCACTGGCGAGGCCGGGCAGAGGCTTATTAAGGGTGACATGGTGGTGAAAGAGCACTGCTGACATGACTCATTCAGAAGTCATTGGCATTCTTTGTCGCATCGCTCTGTGACAATGTGGTGTATGATGTCGTCATTGAGAGAGAGGTCATTAAAACTGATCACTGACTGTGAGGTGCATTGCACAAGTACGTATAAAATCCACCCAAAGCCAACGCCATGTGTAGTGACTTTACTTGGCTTATGCTATAATATATAGAGGACTACATGTTTTATACAGTGGTGTAGTGGTAGTTAATGAGGTGGGTGTACTACTAGGTAGATGGGTAGGTTACTGGGGAGGACATGGGTATACTCTGCTATATATTACAATGGCTTTTTTGGTTAATAGGTGGGTATACTGTAAATGACCAGAAAGGGAGGGAAGGGAGCAATGTCTGTGCACTTTCCTAAAATCTGAGATTAAACACATGCCAGTCAAGCCAGATTAGGTACGTCACTAATACAAAAGCCAATTGCCGTCTAATAAGGGAAACAAATACAGACTTCAACACAACACTTGCAAAGAAACCTGAAACATCCAGCCCAGAGTGGACTTTTCAGTACGGAGCAGAGTTGCCATTAGCGTAGTTAAATTCTTGATAGCAAACACAGTTGAGTGTGCAGTTTTTATATATAAATCTGACCCTTCAGTTTCCTTCAACTATCTACCAAAAACCCCATCATAGCAGATATTAGCAGATGTATTGTTAGCCTACAAGCTGACAAACAGCATAAAGAAATCAAACATGCTAACTAAACATACTATTCTGATACGTCTGCTAGTTGCTGGTTTTGGTGCACAATAGACCTGTCATCTCAGTCTGGATCTGACTGAAGCTCAAACATGTGGCTGTGGCTCAGGAGGTAGAGTGTCGTTCATTAATCAGTAAATCGGAGGTTCTATCCCCAGCAAGTGTCCTTGGGCAAGACACTGAACCCCAAATTGCTCTTCCATCGGTGTGTGAGTGTGTTAAAACGGAGTAGCAGGTGGCACCTTGTATGGTAGCCTCCGCAACCAGTATATGAATGTGTGTGAATGTGACTTGCAGTGTAAAAAGTGCTTTAAGTGGTTGGAAGACTAGAAAGGCGCTATACAAGTGCATTCCATTTACCATGTATGGCTGAATTCTTGGGATGTTTCCTCTAATGCTAACAGTAGCCATCTTTATGTGCAATGCTCTTTTACCGGTCAGCTTTGTGCAAGCAGTGGAGGTGGGCAGGGCGGAAGCCAAATCTTAAATTGCTTACTTCTTATGTGGGGAAAACCACGTTAAACAAAATATTTATCATAGAGGCGTCGGTGGCTTAGTGGATAGAGCAGGCGCCCCATATACAAGGCTGTTGCTGCAGCGGCCTGGGTTTGACTCCAGCTTGCAGCCCTTTGCTGCATGTCACTCTCTCTCTCCCTCTTTCACTGTCCTATCGATTAAAGGCAAAATGCCCCAATCATTTTTAATCATAGCAGCGTATTTTACATACTTTTAAACAAGTCTGGAGGGGGGACTTTGAAGGGTCTGTTAAACTAAATCATGAAAACAAAAAAAAAAAAAAAAAAGTTTTCTCACTTAATGATACTTAGCCAAGCAGACAGTTTTTGTCGTATGTGAAACTTTATTTAGATCTCGTTTGAATCTAGTTTTACCACAGATTTTTCCATTTATCAGGCAAGATATTAACATGAGGTACCTTTGCAAAGTACAAATATGTTCAGACATTAAGAAAAATAGAAGGAAAAGAAACGGGAATGTAGAGATCACAAAACAAAACAGACAATAAACAAACAAACAAACAAAAACATGATAAAAAAACATCATAGTGTGTTTAAACATATACAGGACAGACCACCTATAGAGATTTTCACATAGTTTATTAATAGGTCCCAGGCTTTATAAAATATCTTAAAGGAGCTGTTGAAAGTGCGTCTGATTTTTTCCAGCTTTATGTTCCCGATCACATCTGTAATCATTTGGCTGTGTGATAGGGGGGTTACATCCTCCCATTTAAAAAAATCAAGTGTCTACCTAATAGGGAAGAAAAGCCATGACCTTCTGTAAGAGCTCAGGGATAGTGGAATCATTTGTAACTGAGAATATACCATGATAACAATTGTAGGAGACGGCATATTTGAGCCATATGTCTAGGAAATGGTGTCCAAAGATGACCACAGCGGGGCGAGTTTATAGCAATATTACAACCCATGTTGGATGATCACTAGGGTCTATTTACACCTGTCACATACAAGACATAGGTTCAGGAATGTTCTTGCAAGGTTAGCTTTTTGAGACGTGTAGCAGATGTAGCACTTTCCACTGTTATAAGGCATGTCCGGAGCACATAGAAGATGACTGAAAGTTTTATTTTTCTAAAGAAGGCTTAGTAATTTCCTTAAACATCAGGTCACTGTAGTTTATGTGAAATGTTGCTCAAAACTAGAAATAGTGCATTTGTTGGGGGCTATTTTGAGCAGTGGATTATTCCACATTTAGCTCTGAAGAGTATATATGGCAGCAGGACTGTGTATGTGGGATTAAGTCAAAATAAACCACAGTGTGTGTTCATGGTAATAAGAGAACATGTCACTCAGTGCAATAGTGTGGTTCATTGATGTGTTTTTGGACAACAATGGAGCTCTATGGCACAGAGGAAGAAGATATTCCAGGCTTTGATACACACACGGTATGTTAGCAGGACTCAATCATTGTTTGGCTGGATGGATGGACTTCAAAAACTATTTGAATTATTATACAGTCCTTTGTTTTATATCCACGCTGGGAACAAAGAGACAAAGCAAATTATGGGCAAAAACAAAGTGCGTTCTACAGCATTACAAAAAGACTGTGGTGTGGGTTTTAATAGCAAGTGACTCCACAACTATTCCAAACTGAATTTAAAAATGTGATGTTTCCATTTCAATGAGGAGAGGTTGATCTGGAGAGTAACCTGGTCTCATGTTGGTAAGCCAGTTCAGGGGAAATCATTGAGCACATTAGAAGCCTTGGAGCACAGTAAGCACTGCATGGCTGGACTGCCCTGCTCACTCTCTGCTGGGTCGAGGTGGTGAGGGGAGGATTGTTCTCAGGTCATGGATGAAGGGATGTTTGAGCCCAAAAGCCTGCGGTGTCCACTGTCCCATAACTGAGGAGATTGTGTATGTGAACCAAGAGTAAAATGTGCCCTAAGACTCCTCACAAAAAAAGAAGAAAGTAAAAAAATGTAGCAATTGTTCACACTTGATGCCTGGAATAAGTGGTGTCTAACATCTAGGCAGGAATAAAGATCTACAATAAAATCAATCTAAAGGCAATCCTACACGCCTGTTTATACTGACTGGAAAAGTGTTGTAATGCCTGTAGACATTTTGATGTGTGCAGATATGAACAACAGTAATTTTGTGTGGATATGTGAGAACGTACTGTGGCTTTCCTCATTAATCACCAACATGACCCAGATAGCGAGTCGTCAGGTTTAGTGAAAAACCCTGCCTTCGAGGAACGAACAGACATGATATCTATTTCCCAGACAAACTCCACTGAGCTCTGTCCCCTCTACACACACACAGGAAAGTGGAAGAACCGAACAAAAAGGAAACACGGATTAATGGAATTTCTCTAATGTGTCTATATTTGCATCATTTATGGAATTTTGTATCACCTGCAAACACTCAGGTGCAATAGTGTTGAATCCTGCCCAACAATACAACTCATGAGGAGAGTGGTGGAGGTACTGTGGGCTAATCCAATTGAAATGTATCATGGGTATGACTCAGAAGCTTGTACCCTGCCAATCAGGAGAAAACTTTCTCTCTTCGGCTGATTCCCTCGTGTTTCTTACTTTGAGAGCTCTGGCAGCGGGGTGTGATCACACAATCCAAGCCATAATGGAAAAGTTTACTTTGGTGCATTTTTGTATTTTGTATTTTCAACCAAATCACAGCTGGTAAACAGAGGACTCCTAAAAAGCCTGTTTATTTGGAATCACCAGTTGTCTTGTCCATCTTGTGCAACAATATGCATTTTTGCTTTCTGATTCAAGCTTACTAACCTAACCTGTGTCTTTATAGCCTGTTAGTAGCAACATAAATGATGCAATGCAGCAATACACAGGAGCACTTAATGATGTCATTGCTTACACCTGTGTTTGACAAGTCAAAATGTCTGCTATGAAAAAGGTATTTTCATTGGTTGGTGACAGACGAGAAGTCTGTCATATAATGCTGGCATTGCATCATGTATAGTATTACTCAATATGTACATAATGCCTTTGGAGAAAGGAAAAGGAAAGGAGCTGGTGTCCAAAAGTAGTGTGCACAAGTGTTTTCATGCACATTAGACACTGTCAGCAGGGGCGTAAATATAGACAGTGCAGGCAGTACAGCCCATGGGGTGGGTGGGGGGGACATTGAAAGAGTGGGCCCTCTGACAGTATGATGGGCAGAGAATGAGTCCTTGAAATTAATTCAGTTTGCCACACTGGAAAAATGCCTGTGTTCAAAGAAAAACTTTCTGACTTAAAAACAGTGCCATCAATGCCCTCAAAAAGGCAAACCCATCTCCATCGTGGTTTCATTTTAATATACTCAGCAGCAATCTATAGCAACATTACATGCTTAATCCACGTAAACTACAAAACCTTTAAATACAAAAAAAAATTGCTTTGGAGGAAATTGGTATTTTTGTCATATACAGGTATGCATTCTCGGAACCCATCGGCTGTATTTGGCGTCTGACTTCCGGCAGATGGCGATACAGCCTCTGGGGGCAGACCTCCTATTTTTTGGCATTCCGGTTTGATTTGGGCAGAGGAGGCGAATTTCCGTTTCCGACTTCCGTTTATATATAAGTAAATATGCTGAACCATTGCGATGGATTCAGAGTTTGCAGTGACGCCAATTATGTTCCGCCTCGTTAGTTTACCGCACGGACCATTTAACCTGGCAACAACTGCAGCCGGTTCAAACGTGATTGGTCAATATCACGCGGACTACAAACAGCCTACAACCGGAAACCAGGGCTCTTCCGCTCTTCTTCCGGAGGCAAGATCTCCGGGGTTTGCCTACAGACTCTACATTCACTGAATGTAGAGTCTGTATATAGAGACTAACAGGTATGTGATTATGATTGTTGGGTAATGTGCATGTTGATGTCTGAAGTCAAGTCTCTATTTGTTGTGATGAGACGATACCTTATACAGTAGCAAGTGTTGTGCTCATCCCGTTCCTATTCCCAGGTCGTTGAGCAGTCATGCTTTTTCAGATCCCCCAGTGTGCAATATCGACGCCAAAGGCACCCTTTAGCAACCCATTTGCAGCAAATCTTGATGCTAAGAGCAAGTGACATAGTCTAAAGAGCAAGAAAGTCTATGTAGGGTGAAAAGCAGGGGAGGTGGATGGCTCAAACAAAATCCATGTTGTTCTACAAGATTGCAATCATGATCCATGTAAAACCAACAGTTGCATTGTTTTAACATAACATGACATAATTTACATCAACTTTTGTGCCAAATATACTTATTTTAAGCCAAAACACGATATTTTTCTCAACTTAACCAAATAGTTTTGTTGCCTAAACCTAACCATGACAGTTTTGCAACATTAATCAGAGGGTGATCTGGGAATGAGAATGGGTTGGTGTCTGTGGGCTTCCTAACTAGTAATTATTGTACTTTGGGGCCCATCATAATGTGAGTACTGGGACCTGTTGTAACTACCTTATGCCACTGCCAGTTGGTGTTGCATATACTGGCTTAAACACTACTGACAATCAACATCATTTAGGGTATGGCAGAATTCTCCAGTATCAACATTCTGTTTATCGAATGAGATTATGACACTTAAGTCTTAATATACAAATAATCTATATATTACAAGAAAATAAATACCGGTAACTTTGGTGTCACATTGTTGTCCACTGTTGACTGGTGTTTGTGCTTTTATTTCATTTTGTCTATGTGTCTGCCAAAGGACTGGTCACAGCAGCATTTAAAAGAGTGCAAATAAATTTATTCATTTTACTGATATTGACACAGTCAGCAGATTTACTTAGGGGGATGACGTTATTTCACACAAATCTTCCTCGTCAAGTTCAAGTTAAGTGAATTTTGACATGCTGATTGGCACCTTTGACGACTAACAAACCATCTTGACAAACTGCACATAAGGGGAAGGATTTACTGCAGCTCCAAGTGAGTGTGGGCATTTGAGAAAACAGCAGAAGCATTGACTTTTTGTTTATGGCAGGTAACCTGATCAGAACATGGCTGTGATGACATGCAGACCTGTACTACAATGAATAAAATACTCAATCTCATTCGAAACATGATCTTTTCAATTGCATTGTCAGTCCAAACAGAAAAAAGACAAGCTAGTAAGAGTTTATACAAGTCCACTTTGTGTAACAGCGGTCCCAGAAATCTGCAGGTGCAACCTGCTCCTCCACTGTCCCTTCTGTTTAGAGGGAAACATCCTCCTCACAGTAAACTTGGCTTTAGCAAAACGTGGCGAGAAATGACTCTGTGCAATCAAATCTCCTGTTGATCAGTGTGCAGAGCGAACACCCTGCCAGTCTTGTTGTGGCTGGCCTGTTGCAGTAATGCTCAGGAGCTCTTCGCTGTGAGTTTGTTCCACATGCTGACCCAACTCCCTTAAAGAAGACGCCTCTCCTGTGGCACCATGTGGCCAGACAGAACACACTCGTCCTCTCTGACTTTCTTGTGTGCCTGTAGCCTGGGGAGAGAGCTTTTCATGCTCCACTGTTTCCTCAGAAAGCAGTGCCACTTCAACTCCCAACTGCTGGGAAACTGGGACCTGTTCTGTGTTACTGTACTGTGAGTCGCAGAGCACACTCCATTTTAACCTGTATGAATTTCATCAGGAAAAATGAAGCAAAACAAGCAGGATCCATATTCAAGAGAGGTGTTATTAATGGAAAATATTACTTTAGCAAATAACCATTTCCCTCTGACTTCAGATAAAAAAGCTTCTCAATCAGCACTCCTTTCACTGAGGATTTGAGGTGCATCACAAATCTCCTAGCAACCACAGCCAGCTCCATCATAGAGCCATTGGTCCATTAGAGAACTGGCCATGTGAAAATTATCTCAGACTCCAAGAATAGAAAAGAACATATGGGGAACAAATTATGATCTGGCAGTGGATAAGTTATATTGGAAGGAAATGTCATTATTTTTACAACAATCTATTATTTTCTAAGCGTCAGCCACAAGTAGTAGTGGTAGTGATATACTTTTACTCTCTAGTTTAATTGCACAGGATTGACAAGTTTAATCTCTTTTAAAAACAAATATTAAAGCCCACATGTAAGATTAAAACATTTTATTACTGGTGGCCCCTGATGGCAAACTGAAATGCACAGCACTGTTGTTCTAACATAAAAAATAACAACACTCAGAAAGGCTTTCAAAGTGAAAATAAACTATGCATATCTTTTTGCTGATTTTTAGTCATTCACTGCTTTACATGCACATACATTATTGGAATGTTTCTGACTTTTAACCCTTTAATCTTTGCAATAGAAAGATCAAAGGTCTACCAGTGCATTGGTATTTGGTACTGTTGCTGTGATGTCATTCTTGGAGTATCTTCAAATGCTTCATATCCCTAAAATCCATACAACTTATGCTAAAAGGTTATGTTAAGTCAATGCATGATAATAACTGATTAAAGTACTGAAATTGTATCATTAACAAAAAACATACAAAAATTGGACATGTTTTTTCATCAGATTTTACAAAATAAAAACACAAAACAAAGTGATCCCTTTGGTACCATTTCGCACCACACGTTACATAGTGTAGTGACATCACTACGAGCGCACAACATGATGACGAGAATCCATACCTTTCTGATGCAAAAAGAATTAATGTTCCAGCTATTATGGTTTTATTTTAGATCAGTATATACAGGATTATGAAAACAGTGATCTCCTGTGGCCATTATGGGGAAATACCTGCGTAATTACGGCAAAATACCACATTTGGACGGCACATAAAGTAAGGTAACAGCTTAATGACATAATGAGGGGGAAGACAGAAGCCTAAGCTTTCTGCTGCAAAAAGAATGAGTGCTCCAACTATTATGGTTCTCATTTTAGATCGATTTAAGAAGAATCATGCCATGATCTCCCGCAGCTGTCCGCAGGAGGTCAGTTTTTATAAGGGTTAACAATTATTATCTAAAAGGTCATATAGGAAACACAGATTCTTAGAGGAATTAAAAGAAACCTGGTTATGCAATTTGATTACTGTGAAAGAAAATGGAATAACTGGCCATTTGTACACTTTACCAGGCTTTGAACGTCTGTTTTTGTTTACTGCAATTCGATTCAATTCAATTCAATGCCTTTATTGTCATTGCACAGCAGTAAAATGGAATTTCGTGATCTCTGGGCTGTTACACATAAATCAGCAAAAGACAATAAACAATAACAATAACCAGCAATAGTGAGACACATAAAATACACTATGGGTAAAAAAAGGAGAATATAAAATGCAGTAATAAATAATATAAATCAGTGCAGTGTAATAAGAGCAGCAGCAGTATGGACTGAATTGTACATCTGGTCCAGCCAAGGAGCATACACAGTAGGACTACTGTATATTGCATTAATATTAATATAATATTAATTATCTTAATAGCACTTAGACGATAAAAACTGTTGAGGAGTCTGGAACTGTAATCTGGAACTGATCATTAGGCTCCATTAGGCTCCTGGAAAATTAGAAGAAAACTAATCTCTCAAGACAGATTCTGCAATCTACATTGTAGAATCTGTCGGCAGCCCTGTGTGAAAGACGACTAGAGAGGGGGGGTGGGGGACGGGGCTTTGAGTTTGAACAATGCTGTGTTTTAGCCTATCACAATGGAGGGGGCATGGCCGAGACATGCAGGTGTCCCCAGGAAATGTGTACCTACAGAAACAGCAAGCTCCGCGTCCATAGCGACCGCTCCACCCAAAACGCCGTCTCGTCAACGTGGAAAAAAAATATTTTTTCCAGTGGATGTCTGAGTTACAACATGATTGAGCTAACTGTAGTAGTTTCATGTCGTATCCAACAACGGGAGGCTTTTAACAGATGACGTCCTGATGTTAGCTTTGTTGCTGCTGTTAGCTGTCCCTGTCAGCTGCAGCCATTGATGCTCTCTAGACATCGTGATTTCCCAAAACTGAATAAATACCACACATAGCAACACAAAACTGTTTTGCTAGCTCAATCATGTTTTAACTAAGATATCCGCTGGAAAAAAATATTTTATTCACGGACCGTTTATTGAGTTATTATGTTATTTTTATACAGTCTATGGTTATTATAGACACCGCTAACGGCTAAAGTTAACAGCTAACGTTAACGGTTAGCCCAGCTAATCTACGATGTTATTATTGTTATTATTTACAAACCGTGCACACAGAAATAGTAACGTTTGTTCAGTCATTGTGTTTATAGATTAAACATCAGATTAGTCTACACGGTGATATAGTGACGTGAAGAGTGTGATATATAGCTAAACTCTGCTGGTTTTCTACCTGAAGTATTTGTAAACAACACGGCGTTTCCCTGGGGGCACCGCCGGAAGTGAAGGGTGTGAGCTATCGCAGAGGCCCCTGCACTTCCAGAAGAAAAAGGAAGAAAAAAAAAAAAAAGTTTTTTTTTTTTTTTTAAACTGATGGATTTCCAGATTGGAAGAAAACAAACATCTGCAGGTGAAGAAGAAGGGTCATTTATATGACGATAGCATCAAAAATGTCTAACTGGAGAGCCGGCGAGAGTCAAGAACCTTTTTTTGGTAAGAACTGACACTGAAATTGTCACACAAATTATAGGAAAAGCAAGAGACACTGTTATTTGTAACCAATTAATTAAAGGTTAACCTTTTGGTGGTGCTTGAGGAAAAGTCAGAGGATCACCAAAATCAGCAGGATTCTTCTTCTAGGGACCATGAATATCTGTACAAAATATCATGGCAATGCATACTGTTTAACTGTAAAATGAGAACGTTTGCTTCGTCGAAGCTCGACTGTTATGGCAGTCACATGGCAGCTATACAGTACACTAAAATATGTTTCTAAAAACAGCTAAGGGAAGAAATAGGCGATGCAGTAACAGAATCTTGATTCATATTTGATCAGCGTTGCCTAGATTGACAGTTTGACTGCAGTTCACGAGCAGTGACTGAATGATTAACAGCTGCGTTAGAGACTCTTAGACTCTGATTGGCTGTTTTCGTTCACCTATGGTAGATTCTTGTAAATGTCTTGAAGAGCACAACGAGGAGGCAGAAGATGATTATTTTTTTCACAGATTATGTGCTGTGTCACATACTTCAGTGTGGCTATAGTGACAGTTTCATTAAATATGACAAAAAGTTATTTTTATAAAAATTACCAACTACAGCTTTAATGTTTAAAGTCAGCAGACACTGTGGCTTCATACACTAGTAAATATGAGTCTAGAAGGACTTCTTGTACTTTGATCAAAGCTCTGAGCTGTGGGTCATCAGTGAGCACGATGACTTTAGGAGCTAATTCCTCAAACAATCACAGAAACAAGTTAAAATAAATGACAGGCTAAGAAATGAAAATTAACCTTGAATATCAGTTACATTTTTGTAGCAGCTTGGGCTCTGTCATACAGAAGAAGAAAGATTTAGAAGAATAGGCATGAAATGAAGAGCTTCATTTCAAAATGAGATATCCACTGCTTGATAAATGCGTCATCTGCTCTGATGAAATGATTGTGGGCATTAAATTTATACTCTTAATGGAATATCATTTCATGAATGGTTATTTCACGACGTGTAAAGCAGTTCCACTTTAGATGAAATAATCACCTTTGATTGTACCTAGCATGGATATAAAGCTCATATAGAATGAAAGGCTTTAAATTCAGAGACTATGAGCATTGTGATTCATAAATGCCATGCGTAGGGATTTAGCTGTGGTTTTAAGTATGGTATTAAACCCATCAATTTGCATTAATCAGCTTTGAAGTGGCTGAAGAGGACATTAAAAGCTTAGTTTCAATAAGGTTTATTTTCTATATGCTACAGTGGGGGTTCCACAGTTTGAGCTTCAAGCCTTTAAGAGGGAAGGGATATGTTAACTCATGGCTTACTGCTACGTCTCAATGCATTTTCACTGTTCCTCCAGTGATTCAACACTGGTGACCTGTGTCACCAAACACTGATTAATTTTTTTCAGTTTGGTCATTTTTTTCATCTTTCGTAGTTTTATTAATTATTTGAGGAAGTGTGAAGGCACAGGGGAATTAAGCTGTTGGGGGGCCCCTGGCAAAAATCTTAATGTTTTTGGCAGCCCAGGCCCAAAAACAACCCAATTGCAAGAAAATATAGGCGTTTCAGCAAAGCACTGTTCGGCAACAAACAACAAACGCAGTTGTGATTTAGTGGGTCATTGCCATGTTTCAAGCATTTTTTATCCCCCAAACCTGAGTGTTTTTTAGGGACTTGTGGCTCTTTTTCCAGTGACTTTTTCACCCCCAAACATGGGTGTTTTTGAGGGACCCATGACTGTTTTTCTGGTGGCTTTTCATCCCCAAAATTGATTTTTTTAGAGGGGTACTAATGTTTTTTTTCAACCTGGGCCTTATTTTCCGATCTACTTTTGTCTAAATGAGTGATAGTATGTTCAATATTTGACATTTCTCCAGTACAAAGCTAGGGCTGACCTGCCTGCAGCCCGTGAGCGTACGCTATATTAAATGATAGGGCACTCAGACAGCGTCAAACAACATCAAAATACGTCCACTAAAATTGCATTTTTTTCACACAGATAGGGTCGGATTGTTAGTATAATTATCTGACAACATAACGGAAAGGAGAAATGAACGTCTGTGTTTACCTTTAGCTGGATTCTGACTGGTTCCTCTGCCTGTTGCTGCTCCCTCTCTCTCTCCTTGTCCGCTCTTCAGTTTCAATGAGCTCTGCATCCGTGTACTCCGTGTACAAGTAAATACGGGCGGTCATCAAATTCATATGGCTCATCAAGATCCAGTTGGTCAAAACTGGGTAAAAATTCAGCCATGACTACTCCAAACAGAGTAACTCCTCGCGTTTGTAAGGTCACTCCAGCGGTAACTTCCTGCAACAACTCAAATCTCGCGAGACGTGAGATTTCAGAGCCAGACTTTCACTCTCAGTGTTTTGACTTGCCACAACAAACATGTCCGAATTTTTACCCGATTTTGACCAACTGGATCTGGATGGACCATATTTATTTGAACACGGAGTACATGGATGTACACGAACACAGAGTTCATTGAAACTGAAGAGCGGACGAGGAGAGAGAGGAAGCAGTGTTACTTCGGTAGCACATATACTAAAATTGCAACAGGCAGAGGAACATGTCCGAATCCAGCTAAAGGTAAACACAGACGTTCATTTCTCCTTTCCATTATGTTGTCGGATAATTATACTAACAATTCGAGCCTATCTGTGTGAAAAAATGCACTTTTAGTGGACGTATTTTGACGTTGTTTGACGCTGTCCCGCACTTTTAGTGGACGTATTTTGACGTTGTTTGACGCTGTCCCAGTTCCCTATTATTTAATATACCGTATAGTGTACCGTGCTCCTGGCCCGTATTCTGAATTTGTATCTGAATTCTCAGAGTTTTTATCCAGTTTAGTTNNNTGTGATTTGTGATATTGGGCTTTATAAATAAAATTGATTGATTGATTGATTAATATAGCGCGCTCACGGGCTGCAGGCAGGTCAGCCCTAGCTTCGTACTGGAGAAATATCAAATATTGAACATCCTATCACTCATTTAGACAAAAGTAGATCGGAAAATAAGGCCCAGGTTGAAAAAAACATCTTTTCCTTGTAGCTTTTCATCTCCCGAACCTGGGTGTTTTTTTGGGACCCATGGCTCCTTTTCCAGCGGCTTTTTAGCCCCAAAACATTGGTACTTTTTAGGGACCCATCACTCAAGGGACTTGTGGTTTATATTTCCTGTGGTTTTTCAGGCACCAGACCTGGGTGTTTTTAGTGTACCTGTTGCTGTTTTTCCTGCACCTCTTTAGCCCCCAGGTATGGGTGTTTTTTAAAGATCCATGACTCTTTTCCCAGCAACTTCTCAGCCCCTTAACATGGGGTTCTTTTGGATACCCAATGCTGTTTTTCCAGCAAGTATAGTGCCACAAAAAGCAGTGTTGTTTTTTACTGAGACATCGCTGCTTTTCCAATGGGAAGTTATGCCCCAAAACTGGGTATTTTAAGCCAAAACATGATATTTTCCTCACCATAACCAAGTAGTTTGTGTGCCTAACTCTAACTACGTTAACAACAGCATTGCTGAAACATAAAGAAAGTTGTGTTTTTTGGCTTCTGTGGACCCTCTCCTCCCACTACCAGTGTTCCATTTTCACCATCTTAGTTCAGTGTGTTGGCATGCTAATATTAGCACTAAACACAAAGTACAGTTAAGCTAAAGCAACAGAGGCAGGGACTAATTTGCATTATATTTAAGTAATTTTAAGGCATGACAGGATTGTTTTAATGAAAAAAAAAAAACACTTCTAAATGTGTACTCTTAATGAACAGAGATGAGATTTAGGGCTTTAATCAATGCCAGGAGAGGAACTTGTAAACATATTAAATCTATATAGAGGAAAACCTAATTACTGCTATACACTGTATACTGGATAATTGGCAGGTAATTAACTCAAGGGTTGGAACTAAACAGACAATTGCCTTTACTTTTAAAAAGTCTAAATAAGAGAGGACTCTTTCATAATACTGATGAACGAAAGCTCAACGAACTTACCTGAGACTCTGTTTGCCTGTCCCTGTCTCTCTGTAATTGGCTCTGTTCTCTGTGTGCCATTTGTTGACTCTGCGCAATGACAACATTATGAAACATTACACCAGTTAGTATATAACCATCAATTGATTACAAAAGGTTCAAAGTTAGTACAGCGTTATAGCAAGAGTGTTTACTCTTTCTTACTGGGATACAGACTATATTCGTAGTACCAACCTGTTCTTATTTCCAGGGCGTCAAATATGGCAGCCTGGCCCTGGCATCTGTAACTGATGCACAAGGCACTTGTATGAGATGCCACTGACTTTCAGCTAACTTCAATGTAATCCCATCCACGGCAATAATCTAATATAAAGAACAAGAAACCCCAAGTAGTGCAGAGGGGAGGGGAGGTGGATGGGTCAAAGACACACAGTACTTTCAACTAGGAGACTGGTGTTTGTGTCCTGTGTGAACCCAAAAGTGGAGTAGACTATGCCATGTGACATAGTCATCACTTGACATAGTTGTCAAGTGGCATACTCATTAAGTTACTGTAAAAACAAAATTATTCTAAAGCAAACCATGATTGTATTTCTAAATCTAACTAACTGGTTTTGTTGCCAGTTGCTTAAAGCTAGGGTACTTTTGTGGTGAAACCATCTTGTTGCCTCAACCTAAAATTGTTTTGATGGCAAAAATGTCTTGTTGCCTGACCCTAAAGTAGTTTTGTGCAGAACCATCTTGTTGCCTAAACCTTGAGTAGTTTTTGTGGCAAAACCATTATGTTGCCTAAACCTTAAGTAGTTTTGGTGGGGAAACTGTCTTGTTTCCTTAACCTAAAGTAGTTTTGGTGGTGAAATCTACACTTCCTGTCATCATGGTAGTTTATTTTAAAAGACACTGTAGCATGTAAGAAGCGAGTAATTGACAAATCCAAAACTGATGCTGGAGGGTTATCTGGAGCGTTATCGTTTAAAGTGAGGGGCCACTGGGTTACTGTTTTTTATCTTTGTTTTTTCATCTCATATGTTTAAGTTCATTACTAGACTCCTTGTGATGCAGAGCCTATTCCACACAAAAACACTGAGGTGTTTCAGAAGACATTTTTCAATTGACCCAATGAATCAAACAGAGGTACATTAAGGTTGTCGTTGGCTCAACATCAGCCTTGCCTGAAAGTGGGAGTCCTCAGAGCTGCTGCAGTAAGGGCTAAGATATTAATGACACACATTACACATACATGTAACAAATATATAAATGCAGTATATATAATATCTAATTTTGTTCTTTAATCTCTTATTTGATCTTTTTTTTTTAAATTTATTTACTTCATTCAAATAGTGCTGCATCTGTTTTCTAACCTCTCAGCACGTCTCTGTGCTGCTGGAACATGTGATATCCTGTCAGGGATCAGTAAAGTCTTATCTTTTATCTCATCTATTTATAATTTGTACAGTTTATTGCATATTTGCCTTCTTATATGTTGAAACTCCATGTTTAAATTCAGAACAGTTGGAAAGTAAGTTATAATTTGTTCAAATCTAATCTACTTTGCCCTCTTCCAGCATTCATCTGCTTGATATTTCCAATCAACAACTTGTCAGTGAGAACATTATGCGATGACACGTTGCATTTGGTCGTGTTTCAGCTGCAAAACATTTTGACAGACATCAGATAAAGACTTGTCAGTTGGCACAGCCATATTGTTTTCCCACCTTGCTCCCCAGAAACCATTTCCTTCCAGACAAAACTGTTTTGTGATTGTGATTGCAAAACGAAGAAATAAGCCCTCTGTCTCAAATGCCACTTGTCAAATGGATTTGACTGACACAGATTGCAGAGGATAAGGTTTCAGACCACAAATTTCCAGCCTGACGTACTTGGCAAATCTGGCTTACCAGTGAGGCATAAAGAACTGTCGTGTTCCCTCAGAGAGGTTTACTTTGGAGAAAACTTTGTCTTTCAGACCTTTTGACAGCATCTCCAGCTCCACTTTCCCCTAATTTATGACCCTGAATGTGTGCTATTGTTGAAACCTTGTCTTTTACTATGTAGTCTTTTAAACTTCTTAAATAGTTGTCAATTTTTACTTTCATTTATATTTTCATTTACTTTCGTTTTCATCTGGCACTACTGCAGAGGCAATTATGTGCTTATAGCAGTTATCATTCTTCCATGGCTTTTCTCACCTGTAACTATTTTAGTGCTACACATACTCTTCATGTATTATTGTGTGCCTAATTTTATGCTGTTTCCTGCATTTCTAATATTTCCATAAATTTACATATTTAACCAGAGAAGCATCTCCTGAAGACAATACGAGTGACTACTGTGCACATCGCTGCTGATTAGCATTATTTTTGGATGACTTTATAATAATACAAAAACTCATTGACCTTAATAAAATGGCTGACTTATAGAGTGGGAGAGAGTGTTTTAAAACACTGTCCATAACTCTTAAACTGCATGTCATGATAATGAGATAATAAAGAGCACAGATAAAACAGCACAGACAGAAATAACCTTAACTGTTCCAACTGAATATTGTGTGTTTATGTGGGACCACACTGCTAATAGTGACAAGCTGATGATTCAAAACATCCCAAAGACATCAATTGTATTTACATCTCAGCCACTGTATACAGTACAAACTCCACTTATATGTCTTAATGTTCAGAATTGCACACCTGTAACCTTAACATGAGTTCATTATGATGATACAGTTTTTGAGTTATTATTAATTAGACCTACATCACACATTAAAATCCAAGCCTTGTATTTATAACTCAGCATCTGTATGGTACAAACTACATTTTAATTTCCATATGTTAGGCATTGCACACTGTTAACCTGTACAGAAAAACATAATAACATTTTGTACCATTGTGTTAAAGTTATTATTAGCCTATAAGTTATGTGATTCATCAAAGCCAATGTGGAGGCCCATTCACTCACATTACATCTGTAACTTAGTCAATACATCAAGGTCAATGAGTTTTCATGCAGAGGTCAGGTCAAACAAATATTTTGTTTCACTGACTTAATTTTTAACAATGACAGAAAAATTTGAAGGCTGTCCGTCATTTTGACAGATTAGAACACTTGAGGGATTTCCATAACATTAAATAACGCACACCCCTCTCCAGTTGGTAGCTTGTGCGTATTAATTAGCAATTTTCATTGTGTTGGTAAGCTAAGCTACATACACTGCAAAATGTCACAGCAGCTGAGTGTCCAGTGTCTTTAAAAAGCCCAATAATTGTGATAGCACCGATAAAAGAGGTGAAGACAGTAGGACTGGTGAGTTCAAAGTCTACCTGGTTAGCACAAGCTAAAGGCTAAAACATACCAGCAGTGAATTGCACGCATGAAAAAAATACATGGCAATTATTTTCAATGTACAATCCCCCACCAGCGGCGGCTAGATGCGTGTCGGCGCTCTTGGATGTGCTGCTGTGTGGCATTTCACACCACTGTCCTATTTCCAGCCTCGCATCCCCCCAAATTAAATGCACTTTACCCCCACTCGCTCTCTGCTTGTACATACCAGCTCCCGTAGCAGCTCGACTCCCCTCCTCACCACTGATGCGAGGAGAACTCTGTTGCTGTGTGTGTGGCAAAGAATGGATGAGGAGGGACTTGTTGAGGTTGACAAATATCCCAAACTAAATGATCCACAGCCCCGACATTAAAAAGACCATGGCAGATAAGATATTATCTGGTGAGTCATAGCTCTGGAAATTGGCACCTCAGATGAGAAATCAACTTTTATTAAGGGTGTCCACACATGATTTAAGCTAATGCAGTGGTGGAACAGGTGCAGATCTTTCAGTAAAAGTAGTAATAACTTTGTGTGGTTGCTAACAGTTAGCCCTGTCACCTTGTGTGCGGACGGACACTCACAAAATTCCTGGCACAGAGCTCACACTCCTGCAGCAGTCCCATGATAAACAGAGCATGAACAGGGCTAAGACAGGCCCACTGAATCAATACGCTGCACGCAGCTTTACAATAAAGTAAGATTTTACCTTTTTTGAATAGTAAGAATTACAGAAGTCGTATGTAGCAATACCTGCAAGGCCAAAGGGTCGAACATTTGCTGTTGATTACCAAGGTTACAGAAGATTAGGAGCCCAAAAAATAGAAAAAGGACAGATTGATGTGGCAGAGGATGAAGGACAGGCAGGTTATACTGATAACGGTTATCAGGCAGTGACAGCTAAAATTAAAATGATGTAATATCAGATTATGTAAGAATTTTTACAACCAGTCTGTGACAAAAGACAACAAGAATTTCTAACACAACCTCTGTTTAAATGTGATTATGAAGTCATTAAAAAAATCAAGCCAGTTAGCATCAATTCACACAGTAATCACACCTATTTTCTTCAGGAAGTTCTTTTTTATTATTTTATTTTATTTATTTTAAGTGTTTCCAGGTAAAAATGAAACCCTGTGTTGCAGACCTGAAATTGCCAATAAGTAAAAGTTAAATGTGTAAACACAAAATGTATCACAAGTAATTCAATTCCAAATAACAATGAAGCAACAGTGAGGCAAGCAATTGCTTTGATGCTGCAAGTTTGCACTAAAATTGGTGCTTTCAAAAAAGCGAGAGTACATCTGTATCTTCAGGCCAGCTCCTGGTTATAGAATTCAGCTGCTCCTCTATGATTCCATCTGAGGGCTTTTATTTTGCAGACAGTCACTGTAGCGCCTCAGGTAATTGTGCAATAGATCTCTGCCAGATGGTGACCCTCTGCCAGTGATGCAGTAATGGGGACTGGACTCTTGCAGGTTAATTTTCTCTGGCTCGGTGAGAGATTTTCCAGGAGCCCCCTCGCTCTTTGATACAGTTTAAGATCCACATCCTCAGCCCCCGGCTCGGGACGACCGCTTTCCCCGCCATTCAGTCAGACCAATTTCAAGACTCAAAGTAGAATTTGTCATTTTAGCTGCATGTGGTTTCAGCGGCACCTATTGAAATGATGACAAACTGTCATTACAGGCAGACCCAACAACTGTTTACCACCTCATCTATATTCTGCAGCCTCATGTCCTTCCTTTATTTACAGCTCATGGCCCCACTTCCCCTCCCACCTCACCCACATTGTTATCGCCATCATCATCGCAAAAAGGCGGCAGCTCCGACTTCCATATAGAAAGCAGAACATCCTCATATTCTCAGTTAAGTATGGCAATTCTGCTGAGGGAAATATTTCACCTGTGATGAGCTCTGTGCCACAACATATCCGCAAAGCACCATCCCTCTTCCTCAAGGAGTTAATAACATCCTGTGTGCATTTCTGGTCAAGGTGAAGGTCAGCACCGACATGATTTCAGTGCTGCTCTATTTCAAGTTATCACTAATAAAGGGCAGCAGTGGTAGCAACTCACACTGTGCTGTCAGTGTGACACACCTGATCAGCCCCTCTGCTCCTCAGAGGGCCGGAGCTGTTCAAGCCACAAGGTTACGTTTTCCAAACCTTCACAGGCCCACTGGAAAGGAAAATTGGTCATATCTAGAAAAATTGTACTGCTAAACTACATACAGTATTGTGAAAAAAAAAATTGTTTGCCCCATTAAAGCATGGTTGACATGTAATTTATGTCAAAAAACACATACTAGGTTGTATGGAAGGCCATCTGAACATGTCTAAAGACAAAGTGTTTACAGCTGGTCAGAATGGTTACACTCAAAGGTGAGGAAAAAGACTGTGTTTGGTCACTCCATTGAAATAAGTTCCTTGAGAGCATGAAGGTGATCTGCAATTTTTGTCACAACCTGCATATAACATATTAATGATAATACGTGAATTTATAAAGCACCTTGTGAGAGCAGATGTCATAAATTGTTTCACAACCCTTTCAAACAAAAGACATAGCAGCAGACATCGACTGTAGACATCAAGCTGAAAAACATAAAAGCAAGTCTAAACAGATGGGTCTTAAGCTTCTTTTTAAAAGTGTCCACAGTGTCTACAGATCTTTAGTCTAGTGGGAGAGTTTCAGAGTTATGGAGCTACAACTTCAAAAGGGCAGTCTCCTTTTGTCTTGAGCCTGGAGCAACGAACAACCAACAAAATCTGATCACAGGACCTCAGATTCCTAGCGGTGATAAAGGGCTTTAGTGGCTCTTAAATGGCGGCTGGTGCCTGACCATGCAAGGCTCTAAATGTGATCACAAGAATATCGAACTAGATTCTAAATTTGAAGGGAAGGGTTAGGGGTTAGGAGAGCAAGGGATAGAGCATGTTCTAGGTCACCACAGTTGATGTCCGGATAACCAGAACCATCCAGGATGCCATAAATATACGCACTGCGGCCAATCTGGAAACATGGACAATTATAAAGCAGATACCTACAATGTAAGAAGAGGCAAAAAATGACTAAATTGCAATGCACAAGTTGAAGGAGATGATGGGATTGCATTTTTTGGAGTTGTATCTTTGATCATTTCATGTGATATGAAACGATTAATCAATTAATGCATGAATAATCATCACAAACTCAACTGGGGACACAACGAACCTGAGTTTAGCAGGGTTGAAACAGGAGTAAACCAGGCAATAGCCATGCTGGTCAAGACTTAAAGCCTTGTCTAAAGAAATGCCTAGATTAGACAGGGTAGGCTTAACAGAGGAGGATAGAGAGCCAAGGCTTCACATCACCTTGGGGACAACGCCAGCTGGATATAACAACTTCTGTTGTCAGTACTGAGATGAAGAAAATTGTCTGCTAGCCCTTGTTGTTGTTGTTGTTGTGTGCATTGTTGACATTTTAGCCTGAGATTCTAGACTTTTAAATGCTCTTCACATCTCAGATTTCTTTGGCAACTACATAGGCTGTGTTGTGTTTTGCCCATTGATGGCTGCTGTGAAAATAACTGAGCCGGCCATAGCTCTGTAGGTGGGATTAAGAAAGGGGCGCCATCTTAAACAAAGCTACCTGGCTACAGTGGCTATACGTTGATTTACCGACATAGGAACAGTTGAATATGCACGTCTTCGCTTGAAAGGTAGCTATACTAAGCAGGAATTGTTGCTTACTGTTTGTAAACACAACATTCGATTTTTGCCCCCCCTCCCTACACTGCATCAAGTATGTTTCACTTGTTGTAATAAAGACGCTAATACTTTAGCAAGCTAACCGCCAACAGACCAACTCCACATTGCTCTTCATCCCCATCCTCTCCTTCAGCACTTGCCAGTAAAAGTGAGTGTGAGAGCAAACCCCAGTAACACACTCCTTTATAAACAAGCACTGTTTGCTTGCCTCACTGAATTTGCAGTTTTTAGCACGGTGTCTGCAATCCTCATAGCTCCTCTTGGATGCAGGCTGCTACTACCTGATTGCTACCTTTTCATAAAATTCTGACCTCACCTACATGTTATTGGCTGGGGGCTACACACCAGGCACTGCCCGTAGGTTGCAACCCATAATCATGCCAAACTTTGCAAAATAAGGAGAAAATAAGAAAATACAGGCAGAAGTCAGGGTCTCTGCAGATAAATACACTGCCACACACTTCTAGTGGGTCAAGTGATGGTTGAGAGGGATTACTTTAGTATATGTCTAAAATCCTGCATAGTATGACTTTAGGGAAACTGCCCCTAGCAACTGCTAGTTGCTAACCACTTCACTGAAAAAGATAACAGCATGGAAACCCCCATCCCAAGCAGAAAATGGCTAACACATACATAATATCAACTGAATAATTAAGTATAAATAAAATGGTGAGACTGTCCTTCCAAAAAAAAAAGTCAACATTCTATTTTCAAATGCCTAAATACAACCTGTGTTTGTTTGATAAGCAAACTCGAGTGGTTGTGTGTAATATAACTTTTATCTTTTAGGAGCAGAATTAGAAGTTGTGTGACATTGTTAAGACCTCATAACAGCAATATGAAGATGTCAGGGTGGTTGATGGATCAACAACTTGTGTGGCTCTGACAATGGAAACTGCTGTTCACTGACTTCCACTGACTGGCTACCAATAATCAAAGCTGTTTTGTTTTTGTTTTTTTGTTTGTTTGTTTTTTTGTTTTTTTTAAAATATTTCTTCCATCACCAGGCACTGATGCTAGTATGCCTAGTGTTCTAAGGAACTATCTGCTGAGGATGCAATCAGCCCTGGTCTTCGCCATGTATTGCAACAGCTGGAGAACTCCGACCATTGATAAAACCAACCCATGCCCTGTGCGTCTCATAGTGACACACCAGGCACCTTTAGTGTCTCTATGTGACGTACAGCTAAAAGACATTGAAACATATGGTTCATTCTGTAATATGGTTGCAGTTAACTTAAAGCAAAAAAACTACTTGGTCTGGTTTAAAAATAGAGCATGTTTTGGGTTAAAAGTTGTAACCTAGCAATGACATGATGTCAGTCATTTCAGTGTTGGGTAAGGGTTACTTTAAAAGTAATCAAAGTACGTTACTGCGTTACTTTCTAAAAAAGTAACCAGTTACGTTACTGCGTTACTCCCTGAGTAAAGTAACTCAATTACTTTAAAAGTACTTCCAATGTTACTCCCTGAGAAAAGTAACTCAAGCACTTTTAAAGTACTTTTGAGTATTCTACATT
>NC_065517.1:7988496-7995878 GCF_006386435.1 Epinephelus moara | reverse complement strand
AACCAAACGACAGCTGTTGCTGTTTCGGAGCTGAAGGACCAGTGTTCTAAAAGTAACAGAAGTAACTGATGTCTTGTTTGAAAATGTACTTAAGTATTTGATTACTCAAACAGCAAACTAACGCGTTAGGTTACTCGTTACTGCAAAAAGTAATCAAAGTACTCTAACGCGTTACTTTGTGACAATATTGTTACTATTTATATTGTTAATATTGTTAAGTTACTTTGTAATGCGTTATACCCAACTCTGGTCATTATGTCAGTAAATTAAGCAGTCTTGACTTTTGATTTCACACGGGACATGAACTATGATCACCTTCCACCCGATGCACTCTTTCTCACTCTTTATACTACATCAGTTGCTCTCAGTCTCAAGTATTGTCACTGATGACTTTCCTTTGAAGTTACTCGAAAGCCTGGTGTGTTTCATGAAGATGCTAAAGGATGCCTTTGGTGTCAATATCACATGCCAAGGGTGGTCACAAAGCCTCTGAATTTGGCAACCTGGGAATGAAAATAGGCTGAAAAGAAAAGGACAAGAGGCCCGGCACACAGTGTGCCACTGCACCTGGAGCTACCTGTAGGAAAGGAGACAGTGGTTTACTGTGATTCTTTTATCTTGCCCTTTAACCTTAAGCACTGGTGCTCCTCAGGGCTGTGTCATAAAACTCTGGCTTTTCTCCATACACCAACAGTTTCACATCATATCTCTGGGGAGTCTGAATGTACCCAGTAAATTTCATAACAATCTACACATTAAGCTTTGGTATTTCTCGTGTAGAAAACCTGGCAAGATGGTGTTGAAACAGCAAAAGTGAGAAGGTCACAAAAAACTTTAAGATTCATCCTTTGAGGACTATGAATATTTAAATGTCACAATTATCTGGCGGACAGTTATGTCTTTCTCTTGATCAAAATGTTGCACAAAACAACAATTCAGCAGCTGACCAACAACAATAAACTCAAACATGCTCCATTAACGAGACTGAAGGTCCAGGAGTTGTTTGACATTTGATGAAATATACAGGAGCTATATTCTGTTCAGTGTGAGCATACATACTGTATGACTTTAAAGTTCCCACATGCCGCGGCTGCTGAGCTGAGGTTCCCTGACAAGCTAATCAGTCGCTGGCTCGGCCTCAAATAAGCTCGGTCCTGACTGAGCTGTATTAATAAAGCAGAAGATATGTTCAAGGTTATTACTGCTTATATAGGAGGTGGGCTGCTGTCTGTGACTGAGAGGGAAAGTCAGTGTAAATTGTGAGAAATATGAGATTCGCCTATTACTTCTCTCTAATCATCCTCCCCCTTAACCACGCTGTGTGATATCATGAAACCTGGTGATCTGCATCGCTGAGTGTGATTATTTTTTGTGGTTTAACATAGTCTGTTCTGAATATTTCTTAGTCTTTTCATTGTGCATGTTGAAAAATAATAAATTTGATTAAATTATGGGAAATGTCTCATTGTTGTAAATAAATGTAATGATGGCAACGTTGTGCATCTTTTCACCTGTACAATGCTGTAATTTAACAACTTACTCATCAAAACCTCAATGTCATTGACTAGTTTTTAGGTTGTGTTGGACGGAGTTCATCCAAATTAAACAACACAATACAATGCTTATAATTTGCCTCCAGAATGGCACAAATAGCATTTTTAGTTTTAACGTCTTTATCAGCAGGACACCATTTATCTGTCCAAACTGTTACAAATCACTGTTGCAACAACAAAAGTTTTCTGATCCGTCATTGCTGTGGTGTGTAACGGAAGTGTGTGGGAGGAGTTATGCTATTTCAGGATCTTGCTTTTGGCAGACAAGAGGCATAATTCCTACAGCCCCTACAGGGCTATGTCCTTTAACCCTATGGGCCCGAACGATGCATAGTGCGTCCAAATTCACACCTGTTCTTCTCTATTGATTTTCTCCGCGACCGTGCGTCATAGCGAGAAGCCACGCATATCACATGAAACAGCGGAATTGTCGGTAGTCCAATGTTTTCACAGCAAAAAAAAAAATGATAAAGTTACAATAAAATGATGTATAACAGAGCTTTCATACAGCTTTGCACACACATTACTCTTGGATGGATTACTCGCAAATGCAGGGTCGCACAGAAATGCCACGCATATTACAGTGATACCACACACATCATTGTGCTGTCATCCCATCACGCTATAAATCCAGATTAATTGTCTACAAAATAAAAACCTGACGAATTTCTTTACAATCCATTATACAGATCTTGTTATCAGTCACTTCATATAGTGAGGAATATCGTATCTTACCACATATTTGGCTTGCGTGTGTTTCTCCCTGTCTGTCCACATTTGTAGTCCGGCTTTCAAGATGCAAATAGTCTGTCCACATTTGTAGTCCGGCTTTCAAGATGCAAATATCTCCATATTGTCCAGTTTAATGTGTGTGTTCTGTTCAGGTGTTGTCACGTAAATAACAGTCCCCAAGCAATAAACAGGACAGACAATAGGATTTTATTTATTTTTACACTACATTTTCATTGAAAACTGACTGAATCCGACCCGAGCCCGAATACTATTTATACATTTTTGACCGAACCAGGCCTGACCCGTTGGGACCCGTCGGGTTCGGATCTGGTAGCCACACTCGTGTGTGTGTGTGTGTGTGTGTGTGTGTGTGTCCTATCTATAGGGACCTATCTGAATTTCTGTCTTTGAGAGATATTATTTTGTAATATAACTGAATTTTCTATCCATATATATAAACTTAAAAATAAAATATATAAAATATATTAAAATTATAAAGCATCTTTGAGTAAACTGCGAGTATCATTTTAGTATCTCGTGGCCGGGTCGAGTGTCCTCTTTTTTGGAGATCAAAATATGGTCACCCTACTTAAGACCAACTTGCAAAATATATATAAAATATACTCGCAAATTTGCATTGCTGCCTGCCAATCTATTCCCATCAAGACCTTTTATTGGAAAAGTTTTTCAGCTCTCGTAAATTTGCATCACTGCCGGTATGAATAGTTTTAATGTGAAATATGAGTGGGTGAGTATTTCAGTGTTTATTAGTCTCAACCGTGGTGCATAAAGGTCTTTAGTCTTTTACCTTAACCCCATCCAGCACCTTTGGGATGAACTGGAAAGCCAACTGTGAGCCAGACCTTATTACCCAGTGTTGGACCTCACTAATGCTCCTGTGACAGAAAGGGAGATTTTGGGTATCTGCATACTATGAGCTATAGAGAGTATCCAACTGCAGGAAGCTTTAAGGCATCCATACAGTAATATCTTCTATGCAATTAAGAAGAGATTTGATTGACTTCTGAACATCAGGCACTTAAGACAAATATAGCTGAGTGTCATTCAGTGTTTCATTTGATTCATCATAATTGCACTGTAAAACGTCAACTAAAGGACAGAAATGCACAACCCCACTTAAGCTGGTTCTTGCCGGCTGGTGGCTATAATTGACCTGGATGGCTTCTCCAGTCATGAGATATACATGAATTAAGGGATAGTTAATTGCATCATTGAAAACGTACTGTGGCCCAGGGCTTTTCGCTCTCTGTTCCAGCCTTATCAAGACTCCTCTGAAGCACTACATACTCCACAAAAAAACACAGCTTCTTTCTACGCACTAATCAACTTTGAAAGTTTATTTCAGAGGAAATATGCACTGTCATCACTGCATGGGCAGGACAGCAGCATACTGCATCCATTAAATCCTCATACATTTTTAACAAGCACTGTTCCCAAACAGTGTACTCTTGCAAATACAAACAAAATACACCTTTCACCAAGATGTTGAGTGACTCCCGATATTAAGACTTTAATTAGTAGCTGGCTTGCTGAGAGCTTAGAAACGCTGAGCTGTGATGTGTTAAGCAGCATCCCAACTTCCACCCTCCAGGTCACTAACTGTATGTTTCAAAGAACATTTGCAATCCCAAGAGGTGGATTTTGGTTTCTTTTTAGTTGTATTATCAATGTCTCCTCATCTCCACCCCACTGAAGAAGGCTGGCATGTAACAGCAGAATGTATAGACGTGCTGCCCAGACGGTCAGCTCCTGCTGGCGCTTCGGCAGATTAGCCTTAAGAGACGCATGCTGCCTCCCTAAACAATGCTGCCCCCTGAGCCCTGTGTGGATTATAATGAAGACACAATATCCACGCAGCCATGGACCTGCTGGCCCCTTCTCTCATCAAGCCTGTTGGCTGATGTTCCAGCCATACAAAACTCAGCCAGTTTGGAGGCTGCCTTAATCACCCTCTCCAGAGGCGCCACATGAAGGTGAGAGCGAGTATCAAGACTTTTTTTTTCTTATCACCATGGTGCTGTGACACAGACAGCAGCAGTAGTTATCCCTGGGTGTCTCCCAGCTGGCGCTTTTCACAAATCAGCAGAAGAAAAACAACTGAATTTAAGGAGGCTCCATGTACTGGGATGCATGTTCGGAGCGAGGGGTTTTCCAAGGTTTGACAGATAATGATGAGGCAGTCATAGGATTATTCCATTATTTTTTCCACAAAATCTGTTCTTATTTTCCTATCAGTCATAATAACGTTGCATTTACTCATTTATTTTCATAACTTGGGCCATCGATTTCATGGCGACTCTGTATTCTCCAAAGTAACTGCTGAGATCTGGGAACACAGCAACATCGCTAAATAAAGGTCCAACAAGTATGAGTGGTCCAACGATCAAACTGATTGTAAAAATGCCAACACATTAGTCAAACTTATTTGGAAGAGAAATGAAGGAGAACCAGAAAATTATTCCCCAAACTCTCTGTGTAAACATCCATCGCAGTTTACGGACCAACTTCCTGATGTGTGTTTTGGGCTACAGCTAAAAGAGATGGTTTAACATTTTGGGAAAATACACTTCCCTGCCAAGAGTTAGATGAGAGGGTTGATACTTCTGTCATGTCAGTTGAATATGAAAGGAGCTTGTGCCAGGTGATGCTATCGTATCTTTTGTTAGCTTATGTTAGCATGAAGACTGGGTGCAGGAGGAAACAGCTGGTCTCTGCTAGTTGCCTTGCAACCCTCACAGGGACAAGAAGCTCCAGTTTAAAATGTATTTGGAAAGATATGAGCGTCAGTCTTCTTATCCAAGTCTAAGAGATAAATGTTCTGTGTTCTGCATTAATAGAGCAGCAAACAACTGTTTGCCATGCATGTATGTTTGCCTCTGTGTGTTGCAATGCAATCTTCTGAGTGGGTTGTTGTGGTAGACGGTATGGCTGGGCGTGCATGTGAGTCCCACTGTGTATCCCACTGGCTGGCTAATTGTGGCTGCTCTACACCAGTGCTTCCCAACTTTTTCTTTAAAGAGGAACACCACCTAAATTAAGAATTCCAATATCTTATTTCCCTGGCTAGGAGAGTTCAATCAATATTTGTGAACATGAGCTACTCTTTCTTAAAGCCAGACACCAGAGAGGTAAGTCTCAAACTTGTGATGTCATAGAGTAAAGAAGTATAAGTCTGGAGCTGCTCCATAGACAGTGAATGGGAGCCTGATTTTGTGGACCCACAGAATAATTGTTTTCTTTTTTGTACCTAAATTAGCTTTGTTCTATTGCAGTATTCTCAGTTCATTTTTTTCCTCTCTGATGCTTGGCCATTGTTCTGTTAGCTCCCTAGTTGTTTAAACTATGCACATTTGCAGGATGAGGCTGTTTAGCAGAGAATGAAGGCCCTGGCTTGTCGTCAGATAAGTCTGCTGTAAATAAAAACAAACAAACAATGTTTTCTAACCCTTAAAATCAAGAGGGCCTTGAAGCTTGGGAGCTATTAAGCTTTTCCCCAGGTTGGGGACCAGTGCTCTACGCTGCGCTGCTATAGCAGTTACTAGCACTGATTACGCTGTTTGTGCTGTTTGTGCTAGCCACCAGCTCAGCCAACTCCATGTTGACAAGTGTGTGTAGTCAGTCTGAATCAGCCTGTGAATCATAGACACAATGTGAATCTTGAATGGTGCTCCTTTAAGGAAGTGAATAAATGTATTTCACGAAATACAGATTCAAAGTTAGGCCTTAGGCTATGCTACAGATGAACGCCTTAGCAGCTCTGAAATATACATCATGTAACTTCACAGTGGAACCACAGTAGCTAGAGATACAACATAGAGACCACAGGATCTGTGATTGCCAGCTTGGGCTGCTTGTGTTTCTAATAAAGTTATAGTGAAAGACAACAGTAAGTTGAAGAAGGGCTCGGTAACCTGCAGATACTAAAAACACATAAAGCTATCTCCACTGCAAACCTTCTACTCACTGCCAACATTTTTCTTCAGCACTGTGAATTAAATAACATAAACATTACGATTACATGGCATAGTCTCCAACTCAGTAGTGAGACAAGGCAAAAAAGGATATTCACACATAGTCCACCATCACATCATATCACCAAGCAAGAGGAAGAATATAAGCACAGTTACTGTCAGGGATATAATTATAGCATGATACTGTCTAATAATGTACAATGCATCTGTCTGGTGTAGCAGTGATGCTTGCCGATAAAGTCTAACTATGAACTATAAAATCAAATTTACAAGCCTGACACCAATGACAAGTATAAATGAACTTTCTGACCCATATGGTGAAGTTCTCAGGTCTTTGAGGGCTATGGTATGACATTAATAGACCAGATCCAGATCTCCTAAGAGCCCTGGCAGAGGATTGAGAGTGGTCCTCAGAGAAGCAGGATAATGTGTTTTTATTGCTGTGCTAAAGCTAACCGAGTTGTGATGACTCACATTTGGTTTTCCCTCCAAATGAAGTGTTTTTTATAATCTGGATAAATTGTTCAGGCTGTTGTCTCAACCACGTAATCGGAAAGGCTGCAATCACAACCAATGTGCAGACGGGAATAAAAAAGGAAATAGTATACAGGGCAACGCTCCATGGAGGGAGTTTGTTTAGTAGATAGGTTACAAATCCTAAGTGACCTTTAGTTGTGTTAATAAAGGTAAGTCATCACTGTGTTTAAGTTAAGTACATAACTTTAGGTTGAGTAGATAACATGACATTTCATGGGGTGCTAATTTGCTAGATATCATCAATAGGCTACCATTGTTCGACTCTGTAGCTCCTCTTAAAAAGAAGTTAACAAAGCAAAGAAAGTTCGCTCCTCTGAAACCCGTAAGTTAAAACAAATATCGCGAAAATTTGAAAGGAATTGGCGATTAACCAAACTGTAAGAATCTCGTTTAATCTGGGCAGACAGTCTCAAAACGTATAAGAGGGGCCTCCGCAATGCCAGAGCAAACTATTACTCAGCATTAATAGAAGAAAACAAAAATAACCCCAGGTTTCTTTTCAGCACTGTAGCCAGGCTGACTGAGAGTCAAAGCTCTATTGAGCCTTGTATTCCTTTAGCCCTTAGCA
>NC_065517.1:7986281-7986452 GCF_006386435.1 Epinephelus moara | reverse complement strand
CTCATCTGTCTGTCCTGGAAGAGGGATCCCTCCTCAGTTGCTCTTCCTGAGGTTTCTACCGTTTTTTTCCCCCATTAAAGGGTTTTTTTTTGGGGAGTTTTTCCTTATCCGCTGTGAGGGTCCAAAGGACAGAGGGATGTCGTATGCTGTAAAGCCCTGTGAGGCAAATTG
>NC_065517.1:7978522-7986211 GCF_006386435.1 Epinephelus moara | reverse complement strand
TCCGCTGTGAGGGTCCAAAGGACAGAAGGGATGTCGTTGCTGTAAAGCCCTGTGAGGCAAATTGTGATTTGTGATATTGGGCTTTATAAATAAAATTGATTGAAAAAATTGATTGATTGTTTGTAAGATACTAAGACAGATACTGTATGAACTGTTGTATGAGGATATGTTATTTTACAGTGTGTCATGCTGTGGGATCTAAAAGCAAGTTTACTTTGCTTGCCTTCAGACACCCATCTATGTTTCTTTTTCAAACCGAACTTACATAACTTTACCCAAATAACTTTACTTTAAGCATGTAACTTAACATTAAGTATGTAGGCTAATGTCATTTGTGGGGTGCTACTTCGTTAGATGAACTGTTGAATGTGCATGTTAGTAAGATATCATCCAAACTGTTGTAAAAGGACACATTGAATTGTTGGCTTGTGTACAACCTGTCTGATCGTCTGACCTCTCGTCTTTCTTGCCTCATTAAACTTTGTCGCCACATTTCCAGATCTCACAATAACTTGATAAGCGATTTAAGTGATGGCCAGAACAACAAAAAAAGTGTAATAAACCAGAACTGTTACATAAGAAAAGGTCATGCTGATTTCTGTTTGAGCAACATGCAGGTGAAATATTCCCTTTCTAGGCCAGTGTGCTGGACAGACAGCCCTCACCGGGTTCAACCATCTCCTTCACCAAACACCTTAACTCCCTCACTGCTCTTCCTGTGTTAACAAGCACTCATTTAGAGCAAAAGGTTGCCAAAATGTTGCTCAACTGCCCACTCAGGTGAATGTCCAGATGCAGTAATGCATAGCGGATTCATGTGGGCGGAAACACATACAGTATCTGTTGGATTCATTTTCTCCAACTAACTCACGTTAGAGAGAAATGTCTAAATTAAACTACTTTGACCTTTAAGTAAAGTGAAATACCACTGGTCTCATTATTCTGAAAGATAGCTCGAGGCAGGAGGAATATATATAACCTGTTATGTTGGTCACACTTTATGGAAAAGTGCAGAGGGCTATTAGGTGTATGTGGCATGCCTTTGTCGTGACGCACATCATTCAACTTCTATAAAGCTTAAATACAGCGGGCTTTGCAAATGTATTCGTGTTATTAACAGCCTAGTATATAAAATAATGCCACGTCTAAGACCCCAGGTGCTATTTCATAAATGGTGTTTTAAGGACTCAAACAAATATTACAAATGACTTTTCCAATGGTAGGGCAATATGACATGTAAAATCAATTGCACAGTACTGAAAGCCTGGTCACCTTGGTCTACAAATACTTGATCCAGGGGATTTTTTATGACTTTACTGCGAGAGGATTAGCCTTTAACAAAAAGAATAATAGGACAAAGAAAGGGAAGGGTGCAGTTTGGGTTTTTATGCAGGCGCCACAGTCGAGACAGCCAGCTGCGATTTGACAAAGATTTTCCTGTTATTATTCAGTGGCATACATATTCATCGACGGGACACACAGGCAGGCACATGGATCTACCAGGGATGAGGTCATAGTATTATAATAGGAAGACAGTGAACAGCAGGGGGGCGTTAGCCGAGGAGTTGGGAGATCCCAGCCTTGTGACTGCAACATCTCCCCGGGGTGAAAGCGGATCGTTTCACTCCGGGCCTGTAGCCAGGAAGCAGGACCTCAGCTCCGAGCCCAAAAGGCATGACGGATGGGCTACGATTATTCTCAGCCGCAATTGCAGCTTATTATCAATCATATCACAGTGCAGATTTGAGCCTGTTGTGGTGAAGAGAAACAAATGATTTCATTAAAGTTGCATTAACCAAATTCCCTGACAATTAATGCAATTCATGAAGAATTATCTGAAGAAAAATGTGAACTGTACACACCTGAGATGTAGCACTTTCCATCACCATACCAAATGGTAATAATGGATTCAAATGAGTGAATTATGCCTGTGAGTATTATAATGTAGTGGCATTACTGATTAATGCGTGCTCTGAAGTGCAATATTATTTTAGTTTTTAAAAAAAAAAAGAAACGCTCTGTGGCTCTTTATCACTGCGTTAGCTAATTGTGCTCCCCTTGAAACATGATTTCCTACAAATGAGAGTGTAAGGAAGAGTGGGGTTATGTGCCAGAAGATGCATTGTCTTCCTTTAAATGCCCCATTAGGCTCGAGCTAAAGGATTATGAGAGTCCTCATTAGTTAGCCTATTCCTCACCCTGACATGCCATCTCTTATGGGTATCCCTGCCGTCAAGGCTCTCTGAACTGTGTTTAAACAAGGCGAGGGGCCTTGTAGGAGTGAAAAATGGAATTATGAGCAATGTCTGAAAACTGTTCACTGAAAAAAGTGCTGTAATTTTTTTTTTCAAGATGTCTAATACAAGCTGCAAGCCTTACCTGAGTCATTCTTCTCTGTTAATCCCAAACAGTTTTGCGTCTAGATCTGTGGTGTCATTTCTTTGCCAAAGCAAGGCTCTGTCGAAGAAGCTGACGGGGATAGGATTTAAAATTTGAATGAGTAATGTGCTCCCAGTAAAATAGATGTGTCTCCTTCTATTTTTACCCTCTTAATTGGAAACTGATCTGCACAACGGCAGTTTTCATGAAGATGTTGTGAAAGAGGATTATCTTTCAAATGGTATCAAAGGTCATTAGGCTTAGTGGGATTCCACAAGTCAGCCAGAGTACGAAAGTGTCGTCATCGAGAACGTTTGGCTCTGCCAGTCAAGGTGGGAGTGTTAAAAGGGACGCTGTGGTTTTACTGTGAGAGGCTAAAATAGTGTGCATTAGCTTCCATTAGCTCAAGGTTGAACAGTGGACACGGACACCCTGATTCTCCTTTTTTTTTTTTCTTTTTTTTTTTTTTTAGCAGTGAAAGTTTGTCCCTGTAAAACAGCAGAAAGAGCTGTATCTTTTTATGAGTTCATGAACCATTACCACATCATCATTTCCTGGACAGAAATATAGTAAATCTTCAATCCACCCATTTTTAAAGCCTGCCTTTTCCCCTAACTCGGATTTAAACGCGAAAGAAATGTTGATCCACATCATTTCCAAGTCTGGAGAAAAGTTGAAAATGAGTGGTGTCTCTATTACACCTGTGTAATCTCTGAACCATCAGCGGCAGACATTGATCGTTGTCTTCGAGGAAATCCAAGTAAATCAATCAGCCAGGTAGGCTACAGATAACATAGAACCCCCCAGATCATCCTCTCATCAATAAAGGAGCGGAGCAGTCGATGGTCTGAGGCCAAACTACTTCTAACTACACTGTAGTGCCAACTTTGCCCGTGGAACATTGGATATACCCAGGTTGATGATTGCTTTTTTCTCTCTTTTGGGGAGCGCTGTAGTAATCAGTAAAGCAGAAATACTTAATGAAATGGGACCACTCAGCACATTTCATCTCCATCAGTGTTAATATAGGCTGCAGTTGCAAGAGAGTATTAATTCTCATGAAAATAATTTCAAGAAGTCACAAGTCAGGATGCGGTAGACCTTCCATTAGTTTGTAGTCCTTGTGGAGAGGAATATTGGTTTTTCAATTTTGAAACTGTGTGAACTTTGCAGTACATTTGTATGTAAAAAAAAGTGCTGTATGTAAGTACTTTACAGAGATGTTAAAGGCTCTATTTTTTTCAATCAAGGTGGGGGAGGCAAAGTGCAGACAACTGCATCATGTTAGCTCAGGTTTTTGTACATTTTGTGGAAAGCACAAGTGTCACAGTGCCTTTCTCTCTCCCTGTAGTCTATGTAGGACCACATCATATACACTGTATCCACCACTTGTTCTTAGTTTGTTTGCACTTTTTCCAGTCATCTGATCTCCATGCTTACCTGCAACCCATCCTTCATTAAATCCCACATATCCCTTGTTTCCTCATCAGGGTATATGCAGGAATCCTGAGGTTAATTTCAATATTTTTTTAAGACGTTTTTAAGACCTTCCAAAAAAACCTGAAGACCTCATCGCCACTTCAAGCTGTCGTTAGCAGCAACGCATCTTTAACTTACTAAACAGCTGTAGTTTGCAATTAAATCTATGGAACACAAACATACAACAGAACTCAGATAAGATGAAAAGGAATAAAGCTTGGAAGAATAAATTAAACCAAAGGCAGGTTTATTAAAATACACCTTAGGTCATAACAAGTAACACAGCTCTACAGCTCAACATCAACTATTCAAGGCCAACTTGCTGAAAACAACAACCTTATGGCTAGCCCCCTGCATGTGGGATTTAGGGCTGACCCAAAAAATTCGAAGATTCGAAGCTTTGTTCGATGGCAGGGGATTCGATTGTGATTTTTTTTTTTGAATATTCTGCCTTTTTTTCTCCCATTTTTTGGGGGGGACCTTGAACGCAACACTAATCATGCTGTCCGTTTACGGTTGTTTTTTTCCCCTTTAGCCATAGGGGGAAAAAAACAGTCATCTGGTCTGATTCTCAAAGAACGAGAAGCAATGTCTGTTAGGCATTTAAGATTTCATGTTCCAGTTCCAGTTTGTGTTTTTAATTGATTGATTGTTTTTGGTTGGTTGACAAATAAAGGCCGGCCCCATTAGGCCGAGTAAAGAAGTCATTTGGTCTGATTGTTGCATGAATTGCCTAAAACAGTTTCACAGTAAATCAGAAAACAGGGATATTATTATTGCCATGGGTTATTTGAAATGGACAAAGGTATTCTTTACTGGTGAGTTAAGGGAGAATAACTATCATGTAATTAAAAAAGAAAACATCTCCGACAAGGAAATAGAAAGCGCAACGTGCAATGAATGGAGACCTATTATCCTGCTTGAACACAGACGACTAAATTCTTCCAAAAATGTGACTCAAAATAATGATAAAACAGATTTTATTGATGTAAAATAATATGCTGATGGTGACATTTTCCACCGGTCCGCTGCGCTCTGAGTCTGGTGTCAGTGACACATGCTGCTTTGAGTTGCGCATCTGTCTGCTTGCGCTGCAGTGCGCCGAGGGTTTTAATTTTTACTACTACTACTTATCAGCAACCAGAAGTGTTTTTTCGTTTGTGAATATTTTTATCTTAATTCTAGAGTTGCAAGAAACTACCTTTTCACCATAAATTGTAAGTTATTAACTTTTTTGGACTTTTTTTTTTTCGCTCAGCACCCCCCCACACACCCGATGGCAGTCCGAGTGTGCCTACCTACACATCGTTGTTTGTAATAGTCGCGAGGAGGAAAATAAATGATACATTCATGGATACTTTTTGTCAAAGCTTGAATGCCAAGAAAATTTAATACTTCATAAAATTGCGATTAAGACTTTTTAATACGTTTTAAGGGCCTTAATTTTCCGACATTTGATTTATCAACTTTTAATACTTTTTAAGACCTCGCAGACACCCTGCTCATGTAGTCCCACAGTACAGATACACAATACAGTACCATAGACAGCAGTGAGCTCACAGTCAGTGGCAGCAGAGCTGCACCCTACCTTCGCTCAAACCCCAACGCTTCTACCAGATCATCAGTGTTGGATTAAGCCATTCTTTCCTGCATCTGTATCTGTTTATCTGCTTCCTGCCTTAAAGCCTCAGTATACGTGAAATGAACAGCTTGTCAGACCTTCTAACAACATTTTAAACTTTGATGGTAGAATCAAGGGAAGGCTGTGTCAATCAATACATTACAATCATCATTACAATCATGCCCATTTTACACAGTGATTGGCCTTGCCTGGTGTAAACAGTAAAGGGGTTGAGCTTCTCTCTTAAGCTTGTTTTTGTTTTGCCTCTTTTTGCTCCAAATGTGGCCTTTGGAACAGTATTACACTTTTGCCTGTAGATTCATTGTAATACAACATATCCGCATATAACAGTTCATAGGTTATTTTACAAAAATGCACATACAAAAGTTTGTATGGTATCCAACCCACAAATGGCGTTGTTACATTACGTACTTTACGTAAAATTACACACTTAATGCCAAGTTTTGTAGGTTAGGGCTAGGTAAGTTAAGTTACCTCGGTTGGGTTTAAGGAAAGAAACATGGTTACATACTAAATGTAAAGTTACGTACCTACTTGAGATAAACTTTCGTAGGTTAGGTTTAGGCAGATAAAGTTACGCAGGGTTAGGATTAGGCACATAAAGTCATGTATGTTAGGTGTAGGCAAGTTCACTTACGTAGGTTAGGTTTACTTAGCTTAAAGTTACAGGTTAGATTTAAGAACGTAGAGTTACATAGGTAAGGTTTAGGACAGTAAAGCTACAGATGTTAGGTTCAGGGAAAGAAACATGGTGAGGACATACCTCAAAATAACACAAAGTTCATTTGGTTTCACACGGGACACAATCACCATTCTCCTGGGAGAAAGTCCTGTTTATATTTGGCCCATCCACTACACCAACCTGCCTCCGCAGAGTTTTTCTCTTTATACTTCTTTACTTCCATCAGTGCATTGGTCATATGATCGCAACCTTCCTGAATACGTGGGTTATATACAAATTCTGGTGTATTGCTATTCGTAGGTATATATACAAACAGTGCACAAGTGTTGTTGTTTAGTTTTTTTATTGTCTCCATCTTGCCAACCTGTCAGCTGTTTATCTGATCACTGATTCAAGTGACGGAAGGCTCCAAAATGGATGCAGTTCTGTTCACGCTACAATGTGTGTCCACATACATGTATGTATATGTAATGTGCACTTTGGAGTGCACATGGACAGTCCACTCAGGCTCATCTGGACACGGTCAGGGGCCAATGACAAAAATTTACATTGCACAGACCCTCATTGCTATTCAAGACTGTCCTCCCAAAACAAAGATAAAATTTGTGTTTTCAGCAAGGGATCTAAAATGACATACTCTGTTTTCACTTTAGTGAACGTGCCCTGTAGTGGCAGTAGTTCCTATAATCAAAGAAGGAAGTCAGGTGATATTAGAGCAACAATAAAACATCACATTTTAACATGGGAGACTGCTGTTCACTCAACCAATTAACCATTTATAAACCTTAATCAAGTGTTTTTTATTGTAACTATGATGACCTTGACAAAGTAACAGTGATGTGTAACAGTTTGGAGGGCACAGAAAAATAATACATCATATCTTGTCATTTAATTTGGAGGACTTGTTTGGCTATGCAGACATGGAATTTATAATTTGCCCTTAACTCTCCCTGCTCCATGTAAGTGCAGGCTTTTGGGTCCTCATCCTTGTTGCCCCATGCCGGAATGATGACATGAGGGCATGCAGCGCAGCAGAGGAGCACTTGACTGCTCGGAAAGTGGGGTTTTTGTCATTTTGGAGAGGTTTATGTAGGTGCACCTCCACCAATTAAAGTGATGAAAGTGTCAGAACATGGATGTGCTGTGTGCACTGTGCTGTTGACCTGCTCTGAGCAGGCAGACGGCACGAAATGCAGCCACTCTTGGCAACAAAATTGCAGCGTGCCACTGAATTGTTGAAGGCATACCCTCAGCAAAATCACCAAAATACCAAACCAGCATGAAAGGACATCAGAAAAATGAGTGCCTGCATGAAAACAGAGACCTGAAAGTCAGTGTTTTCATAATTTTAAATCCCAAGTTACATGACAAATGAATGTGCTCAGATTTTAATTCATTCTAATCAGCAATAGTTCTGCAGTGACATAACTGTAATGCTTTTTAAGACCCTGACACATCAGTCAAGCCATTGAGCTCATCTGTGGCCAGGATTATATATACACATACA
>NC_065517.1:7976433-7976677 GCF_006386435.1 Epinephelus moara | reverse complement strand
TGATATGCCACACCTGTGAGGTGGGATGGATTATCTCGGCAAAGGAGAAGTGCTCACTAACACAGATTTAGACAGATTTGTGAACAGTATTTGAGGGGAAATGGTCTTTTGTGTATGTAGAAAAAGTTTTAGATCTTTGAGTTCAGCCCATGAAAAATGGGAGCAAAAACAAAAGTGTTGTGTTTATATTTTTGTTCAGTGTATATATATATATATATATATATATATACATACATATATATAT
>NC_065517.1:7970473-7976420 GCF_006386435.1 Epinephelus moara | reverse complement strand
TGTGTATGTAGAAAAAGTTTTAGATCTTTGAGTTCAGCCCATGAAAAATGGGAGCAAAAACAAAAGTGTTGTGTTTATATTTTTGTTCAGTGTATATATATATATATATATATATATATACATATATATATATATATATATGTGTGTGTGTGTGTGTGTGTGTGTGTATATATATATATATATATATATGTATGTATATAAATAAATAAATGTGAAGTGCCACGAATTAATTTCGTTTAATTCTGACAACTGTTTTATGGATTGCCTTGGATTTTTATTACAGATATTCATGGTCCCCAGAGGAAGACTCCTAATTATTTTGGTGATCCTCTCACTTATCGTCTTCCACCACCATGAGTTAAACATTTGTGTTTTTAGTGATACATCTCAACAACTATTAAATGGTTTGACATGAGATTTTCTACGTACATTCATGTTCCCCTCAGGATACATTGCTGTCACTATCCATCATCAGGAAAAAAATTCAATTTGTCCAACACTTTGGTTTATGACCTGCAAAACATGACATTCCCATTATCCTCAGTTGCACTAGTACAGGCTGCTCTCATACACTGTTCATAGATATAAAAAGTAATGTCCCTCAATTTGTATGTAACTCGCGTAATCATAAGCCACTAATTTGAACAAGGCTGGGATCACATGACCAATGCACTGATGGGAGTAAAGAAGGTAATAGGCAGCTTGGAGTGGTGGATGGATCAAACAACACAGGACTTCCCCCAAGGAGACCAGTATCTTGAAGCGTGTGAAACCAAGTGAACTTTGAGTTATTTAAAGTACATCATCACCATGTTTCTTTTCCTGGGCCTAATGCACCTTAGTTACCATTAAGAATGTAACATCAGGCCCTGTGTCCACATAGCTCCTTTTTCTGACAGAAAGGCACTGGAAGGGCGCTGCGGAACGCTGGGATGAAGCGTCTGTGTCTATGACAACAATATCTTGACAATTTCTGTAGCCACGCAGTTTTGCAGCATCACCTCTTTGTTTTTTATCTATAGTTTGACATTTCTTTCACGATAAGCACCAACCGGAAGATGCTTGCGCTCATATTATGTTTGGATGAGCTTAATAGTGATGTCCCTGCTGTCACTGCTCAATCTGACAGACGTACATGTAGAGCAAGGAGGATGTGGGTGCATGACACTAACCGTCGGAGGCATCAATACGGTGAATACCATCGCCTCATTAATGGTTGGCTATAGATAAAAACAAGTGTACTGCGTGTAGGGTGATAAAAGCACAAAACTCACCAGCAACATTCAATGTCCGGCCGATCTCCTCCCACAACTGAGCTTTTTTGTCTCTGTTATGGTAATGTCTGTGTGACATGTCATACAACTCCGGATAGACGGACACGGCCAGCACCAGCTTCTCCTCCATTTTTTCTGGTTACCAGGGTGACGAGTTCCGCGATATGATTGGTTGCCTGGAAAAAGCGCCGGTGACGACACCAGCGCCTCTCTGAAAAGTTCAGAGATTTTCAACTCAAAACGCTCGGAGCGGCCACACAAAAAAGGAGGAGAGCTAGGAAAAAAGACGCTGGGCACAGTGCCTTTTCCCTAGGCGGCTGCATGTGGCCGCAGACGCTCTCTCCTCATTGGGAACAATTGAAAAAAGACGCTGGCCTTCTTCTGGCGCTCAGAAAAAGGCGCTATGTGGACACAGGGCCTCATTCATTCTTTGGGTGCTAATTCATTAGATGTTAAACAAACTGTTGAATGTGCATTTTCCAACACACCTGGTCCGACCTGGTCACATATTGACGTTTGGACATGGACTTTCCACTTCCAGAAGTATGTGGTTGGGTTTAGGAAAAAGAATAGGGTTTGGCTTTACACCACTCTCCCAAGTGAAAGTGTTTGTTGGACCCCTCCACCCACCCTACTCAGACTTTTGCCACCTTAACTTTTGTTCTTGTCCCGCCGTGTTTCCCCCTGACACCATTGTTAACAGCGACCAGCTGTGTACTATGCTAATGTTAAAGGACATCTTTTTCCTCTGTGTCTGGCGCTGGACGTCGCTGTCCAAGCCCCGCATTTCGATGACTTTGGAGTAAGACCAGGTTGGCGTTTTGATACACAAACCATTGTATGACTTGTGGCCCTAGTTTTTGAGGTGTGTCCTGCACTGCTGACACCATTTGGCCCTTGTTGTCAGCTTTTTGGCCAACTGAGCATGTTAATTCAACAACAGAGCTTGTCGTTTAGAGAAATCACACTGATAAGCTGTTAAGCTTAAGCAAATCTGTGCATGACAAGAGAAATGGAAGTGAGGAGGGCAAGCAAAAAACTTTAGCCTTGCCAAAAAACTTAGGTTTTGTGCTTGCCTTCCTCCAGCTGGTATGGAGAGTTATTTCCACTCATGCAGGCACAGAATGTATTCGTTAGGCATCAGCTGTAGTCCTTGCACTGTGTTTTCAACTTCTTGGACCCAGACACAGGCCATGTGAGTCGATGCAATGGTCAACTTTGTTGCCGCTAGGTCTTTGATATTGGTTTGGTGTGTCTGGGCCTTAAGTCTTCTCTTTGGACTGTAATAAATGAGCAGGGCACAAGCAGTAATCAATTTAAAACTTTTTCTAAAAATTATTTCTAATAATGTGACACGAAGAAATAAGTTAAGAACAAAATCATGAAGAAAAATGTATCAAAGGCCAAGGAATGCCAGATACATCAGTTGTATGAAGTATTTCTGTAAAAGCACATCAAAGAGCACTATCTGTAAGGCAATCAATGGGCTGGTCAGGACAGACTGCCCCCCTGTCTGCGGGCCATGTAAAGCTCAAACCCTGTTGGAACTGGCCCTATTCAAGCCCATCACTCCATTAAGCCTCTACATTCTTCTCATTATGAACATAGTTAGAAACCAATTAATTGAAGTGATTAAAGTGTTTCCTAACTCAAGAGAAGTTAAGAAGATTGAGGTCAAATAGTGTTAATTTATTTTACTGAATATTCTACTGGTGCCCCCTCATACACAAATTATCAAAAGTACCCTGCTGCCTATACACTGATTAATTCCTCAACCTTAATTGTTGTGTCTGGAATAGCTTGGGGTGGATGGACAAGGCTGTCCTTTACTTCACTCCGGTGTCTTGAAGTGACGTCGCTCACAGTGGAGAAATGTCACAAGCTAATCAGATGTCACATTTAACAGCAGAAGCTTATGAAGGCATGAGGTGCAGTGCGCTTAGAACAGAAAAAGCTATGTTAAGTGACAGAATCCAGCCTGCCCTAAGTGTTGTTGAGCAAATGTTGGTTCTCACCTGTTTATAAAAGGCAGTGTTTTATAGCTTGTGGAAAAAAGATGTCTGTAGCCTGGCAGAATCTGGAATGATTTTTTTCTTTTTTTATGTGTGCCCCAGATTTAAGTGAATCATGCTCTCTAATTTTTTAATTTGTGTTCTCTAATGACTTAATGTCTGTAAATTAGTAATTTGTGTCAGCAGCAGGCTAGCAGCAGTATATTGGTATGGAGGTGCCAGCAAATACTGAATTCATTCTTTTATGCTGATATTTTTTAACATTATGGCATTCATTACATTGGTCCTACTCCCCTTGACACCATAGTTTTAATAGTATTTTGATGGTATTTATATTTGGCATTTTTTCAGCATTAGCCTTTCAGTTTATTTGAATTATTCAGTAATTACCTATATTGTAGTTTTCATGGCTGGTGATGGAGTCCACCATTCGAGCACTAAATTGCCTTTAAACCCACAAGGGACTGACATGAAACGATGCTGCATGTAATCCAGTGTTACTGTATGTAATTTGATATGATTGATATCAGCTTCACTGTTTACTTTTCACTATTCTACAGCTGTATCAGGGCTGGATTAAGTTACTGCTCATACAGACAAAATGTTTTATGCTGTTGGTTCTTCCTTTTCAAAGTATTAAACTGGCAAAACATGGATTAGCTGTTATTGTGAAGCAGTCACAGGAAACCAAAGGGGTGGCCAGGGTGGCATAGTCCCCATCTGAAATTAGATTGGAAGGATTATTGAATGGGCCAATATGGTACTAGAACCTCTATATGAAATGTATGCTAACTATTATTGTTGGAATGTCAATCAAACGACTGCAAAGAAAAGTAAAATGATCACTCAGAGACTAAATGACATTAGAAAACTGCAAAACAACTACAAAGAGATGCAAAATGACCACAAAGAGTCAGTCTGGGTGTCTTGCTCCTATGTAGCAGGGAAAGTGGGCCTTTTACATGTTTGTGTCTATTTGAATTTGTTTACTATTGCCAAGAGCCAGGGCACTGAATGATAGTCTCAACACATTTTTACTCATTTTATAAATGTGTCCCCCTCCTTTAAAACCATGCTCCAGTCTGGTCCCTCCTTTCAAAAATTTCTAAACCCACCTACTGTAGGAAATACAATGTATTTATCAAAGAGGTTAGTGCTGTCTGTGATTGCTCATCAAAACCAGTCTACAAAACAAGACAGCAGCAGTCATTTTAAACTACTTTGACAGTGGATTAAAGGCTGCACACCTTCAACCAGTAAACTTGCCAACTGCTATCACTGTGTCCTACTTTTGTGTGAGATGCACAGCACAGAATGTTATCAGAGCATAGCTGCTCAAGGCATGATAAAAAAGGCTTTATGAAAACCACCTGAGTTTGTTTGGCTGCACTGTAAAACAGATACCACTTTCTCTTTTGTTGTATACCTTAAAAGTAGCTGTCCCAGAATTCTGGCACCTGCAGTATAAAACACACTGCCTATTACCACCAGTGGGTGTCGGCAAATCAGCTAGGACTTAAATCATAAGGATCGTAACTTCAAGGCAACACATTCTTACTCCCAGCTCGTCAGATACCAACGCTTGGTCAGTGGCCCTGTACATCAAGCTGACACTCTGGTACGCCCCCAGCGGCAATTTTTGACACTCGGGGACAGTGTGTCAATTTACACTTGACACATGTATTGTGTCTTTTAAAAATACACTTACATTTTCACAGGTAATGTACAGTTTCTGCTTGTTAAATGTATTTAGTCTCTTTTCAAAACAAACATCTAAAAAACTTAACCTAAAATACACGGTTGGGTTTGCCTATGTTTGTTACTAATGTAATGTAATGTAATGTAAGTGACATATCACTAGCATAGTATGCTTCACATACTGGCACACTACGTTGTTATTAGAATAACTTGACTGACTCTTGGTTTTACATCGGAAATGAACAGCTGATTCCAGGGTGAAAGTCCAGAGTTTGTTTGACCCAGCTGTCCTACGTGGGCATTCTTTCTCTTTATATTATGGCAGTTGCTCTGAGCATCAAAAAATTCCACCACAAGGTGCATCTCAAACAGATGCTAAAGGGTGCCTCAGTGTGACAGTATCTGACGCCGAGGGCTACTGACCAAACATCGATATTTGGCAAGATGGGAGTGAGACCAAGTTGCTTTGAACATGTAATAGCATTATTGTTTGTTCATATAATAATTTGGGGGATTAGTTTTGTGTCTTCTTTTTCCCCATGGCACCTGGACGTGTCCTTCAAGTATTGATATACTGTTAAGTGCATTTGACAGCCGAATCATACAGGAGTGTTTTTAGGGCTGGGTGGTATACTGGTTTGTACCGAAAACCGGTATTTATTTTCGTTATGATATGAATTTTTCATATACCGCAATACCGGTGAATAGCCCAAACAACATCCAGAACGTGCGCGGCAGGAAAGTGTTTCAGCGGGGACCCATTTCACTGCTGCACACCACAGGCACGCTTGAGCGGGTGAGAGAGAGAGCATAGAAAAGTTTAGAGGCGAGAATGGCTGCCGGAGAGAGTCCTGAAAGCAAAGCAACTGTACACGATGACCCAGAAGAACTCATACCAAAAAGAGCAGTGTTTCCCCTATATGCAACTAGCAGCAGCACACTGCCGTTTACAATTCTCCTCTG
>NC_065517.1:7949229-7970163 GCF_006386435.1 Epinephelus moara | reverse complement strand
CATGCAGCCTCTCGGCTCGGCAAACGGTAAACAACCCCGCTGGCTTCTCTACGTGTCGCTTCCGTACGCAGTCAGTGGAGCCCAAATGAATGGAGCGGAGTGTGTGTTGTGTTCAGGCGTTGTCAGGTAAATAACAAATTCTGGCACTTGAATAGGCCATAGCACAACACAGCATCATGTCAAGTTGGCCGAACCTGAGCAAAATACCGTGAAATACCGTGAAACCGATATGATTTTTTCTTAAAACCGTGATATGAAAATTTTGTCATACCGCCCAGGCCTAAGTGTTTTTATTTTATTACAATCAACAAGTGCACCAAGGTTCAAAGTTGTCATTATGATCATGTTTAAGGAGTTGTCTCTGAAAACAGAAGCAAAATTTGTTTCTCCACTGCCCCTGACAGGGTCATCGTCTGCATCCTCTCTTCCCATAATTTTTGATGCCTCTGCTTTTCATTGCCATTTGTTAGTCATTATTTAACCAGGATTTTGCTTTGTTTGTGAGACAGTAAAATCCCAATTTCCTCTCTTTTGTGGCCAGATACAATTCTAATGACACCGCTTTTTCAAAGTAGGCTTCACAGCCTTTTGAGGGCCACTTCTCCAGCCATAACAAGATGAATGATGTTGACCTCTCAGTATTAACTAAGGGCCTGCATTAATGACCAGTCTCACTTTTCTTAGTGCTTAAAAAAACCTGTCTATGAAAAGCTGCACAACTGCAAAATATCTTATGGCATTAATGATCATTTTCAATATGGTTTTCAAAAATATCATAGAACTCCATCCAGCCTCACTACATTGATCCCCCTATTTTTACACAAGCCCAGTGCAACAATTTCTCAGAAAAGCAGAAATAAGTGACAGTTCCAAACATACCTCCTCCTGCGCTCAGTGAGTGAGACCTGGGAGTCCATAGCTTTGTTTGTATTTGTATTCTCTTTGTTTCCTGCTGCCTGCCTGCAGTCAGTATCGTGTTGCTCTCCTCTTTTTTCATGATAAGTTTCTCGACAATGATTTAACCTCCTCCACTGCACAAAGAAACAGGTTGGGACAAAAGGTTTTGGATTGCAGGGGATGTAGAGAAGAGACTTCAAGTTGTTTACAAAGCTTCAATGCTCTTTGAATGTTGACGGTGAATGTTTAGCAATTTCAAAAATATTCATTTCTGAATAGCAAGCTTGTCTTTGTTTAACACAGTTATATTGTTATCTACACCAGGCTTGGGCGGTATCTTTTTTTTCGCACCTTCATACCTTCCTGACATTTCGTCGGGGTATACAGTATATGACAGGATTTGTGTTAAAACAAACAAAACAAAAATAAGCTACTGGCAGAAGTCATAAAGCATGTATGTCATTGTCCTGCCTAAAATGCTGTGTGTCTAATATGCAATTAGCCTACTTAGACAAGTCTGTTTAAATATGTATGGCCTATACAATAATGAATTGATAGGGAATGACCTGATGATACTTGTTGCTGCTGCGGATACAGACACATCAGTGGTTTTGTAATTGGAAGAAGTAATTTCAAGAATTAAAGTCACATGTGGCAGTATTACCACATGGGGACAGAGGCATTTTTCTTTTTTTAATCAGTCCTGTAACGTTATCCCCACCACTCGCAGTCGCCATCTTTTTCCTGCTCAGCTGCCTGATCTACCGGTAGAGACTGATCTCTGGTGGCGTGTGTTCTGCACTACATACACCTCAATATTCTTCTATATCAGTTTAATAGGAAGAGGAGCACCTGTATTTTTGATAGTACTGAAAGTCATACCTTCGAGTTTTCTAAATACCCCTGTATACCCCAAGCCTACAGCACAATTACATCATAGTTGCAGGCAAAAGTTTAGCTAGTGTTCTACAGTATATCGGTGTACAAAATTATCTGTATATAATCATGCCAACAATAAGGGCAACAGGTAAAGCAACACACTCTCACTCCCAGCTTGTCAAATATCTCTGTTTAGTCAGTGGATTTTAATGTCTACATATGATGAGCTAGATATTCTCCTGCGTCTATTGTTGGCATTCCAGGATGCCGTGTCAATTTACGCCTATTACATGCATTGTGTGAAAACGTATGGTGTGTGGTGCAGTCTGCCCTTTCAGGACTTCCCAGCCCCTTAAAGCACATTGTTATTCAGCTGCAAAAGGATGCCTTTTTGTGTCAGTGTCTGATGCTGAAATCCATGACCAACTGACAGTATTTGACAACTTCGGAATGAGAACAGGTTGGGTAAAACCAGCCAAACCATGTGTTAAACTGACCTCAAATACGTTTTGAAAATGAACAATGGTTTACACATCATGCACTTTGAAGTGTCACAGTCTACAAAACAATGAACCAAACAAAAGTTGTTTTTTTTCTAAACTGCTCTGTCCATTATTTTTGTCATTTCCACATCCTTCTTTTCTCAATACTACTGTATAAAGCACAATGGACTGAAAGTCAGTGAGAAAACACAAACTTATTTGTCAATTAAAGGGCTTTTAATAAGGCAAATGCATTTGATCAATATTTGAAAACATAATGAAAAAGGAAAATACATTTTAAAAAATAGAAACTTAATATTTGTGCAGAATTAATATCTAAAGTAGGATTTTAATTTGGAAATTTGAGGTTGTGACATTTTGTCTTTGATAAGACTTTGAGCTGTAAATAAATATAGTACTTAGAAACAAAATATATAACAATTAAATTAAATACATCATAATCATAGGTTTTTACAATGAAACAGATAATACAATAATTAGTAATTTTCATCAAGAAAATAATTACAAAATTAAAGATATCCAATGTGTTCTTCTCATTTTGATGGGTTATTTAAACCATGGCCAATATTATTGTTAATGTTACTTTCAAAATATATTGCTCAACATATTAACATTGTACAACCATGTATAGCACACTTCATTCTAATGACATTTTACACCAATGTAGAGGGACTTAATAGCCTACATTGTTTTAACCTAACACAATGTTGCAGTTGTTTCATTAACAGTCTCCACGTAGCAGAAACTGTGCTTTAATGTTCCCGTCACAGGGCGATCATGTTATCACACAGAGACACACATACACACTGACACACAAACAGTCTAACTCCAAGGCCAAGGCACAAACAGCTTGTCCTACACAGTGTATTCCAGTGTATTCCCTTATCCAACACTTGTGTACATGAAAAACACTTTCCATGAACCCCGAGCACTAATTATAACATAGCAAAAAGTGTATTTATTTGTTTTGTTCACTCTGCTACAGCACCATACTTTCTGGCTGGTGTATAAGCTTCATTATCCCAATGCTCATGGAGTGGTTTTTGGAAGTGGGTTAGTTGTCAGACAGCTCTGAAAATCCCCAGCTTTTGGCTGCTCTTGACACTCCGGTTGAACCCGTCCTATTAACGCTGGATTACTGTGAAGAGGCCGTGTTTCCTTGACAAGGGAATAGAGCAGAACATTTGAGCGGGGATGATTTCATCTCGCAGTTTTTAATTGCTCCAGCATCCATTCATGCACTCTCAAGATGCGCCAAGCAGCTTTGCAGATTCCCAGGGAAAAAAGTCAAGGTTCAGCAGAAACGGGTGATACCAAATACTGGAGGTTTACGGTGGCAACATCAAAGTTTTATGGTCTCGGGATAAACTGATCCCTTTTCAGCCATAATGTGTTTTCTACAAACATCTGCCAAATCTTGCCGTTTCAAGGGAGCTTTTGTTGTCTTTGTATTCACAGAGCATTACAGATAATTTAAATCTGTGACTAAATGAGCTTTTTTCTAAAGTACAGTGATGATAGTAATCACTGAGCAGACAGAATAAAGTCAACATTAGCTTCTCTGCTGGTTGTAACTTACGGGGAAAAAAACCAAATAGGCTGATTTTCCAGACATTCCCTGCTACTAATGCTGCTATCATGGTGTGAATATTATTCATCATGTAAGATGTCCTGCTGAAGCAAGTGCAGCAGCTGATACTACAGAGTTTATATTAGAGGCTTGCTTTGAGAGAGAGCACTGTAGAATATTATCTCCTTCGTGGTTGTTTAGGTCTTAGTGTCATGGCTGCTGTCCAGGGTGCTGAATCTGGAGTTGTCCTGGGTGTTCCTCAACATTTGCTGTGCCAGTGGGCAGAAATCCTGCCAGTGGGGACTGATTGTCTGTAGTTATCTCTGACTGGTTAACCCTTTATTATGTGTCTCTCCTGTCATATTCATCCTATAGACTGAATCACCGTGTTTATTTACAATAACTTTCAGGTTGAAAATCCTCGCATCATGACATAAAATCAAACAACGATGAGCAAATGCACCTTGCATAGTGTTTAGCAACCTAAAAAGAGGCACCGAAAAAAAAAATCAATATCAGTTTAATTGTATACTATATTTAGAATATTTCCACCGCTTTATCCGAATATCAAAGCCACCAGACTACATCAACAAAACAGACTTTTTACTTAGAAGAACACTGAGTTGCTGGTGTACCGCAGCCTTGATTGGTAAGTGTGTAACAAAAAGTGGAGCAAATATAGTTTGCCTGTATGCACAACATCTGGGCATGCTCCTGATGAGTCCGTGGATAGTGCACTAGGGGATCTCCTCCCAGACCTTGATCAGGGCATTAGTGAGCTCCTGGACCGTCTGTGGCGGTACTCGGTGGCATTGGATGCACTGATACATAATGGCCTCTAGTTTTGCAGACCGGGCGCCAACTGGGTGTGGCCAGGCAGATTTTGCAAGTTTGGCACACCGTGCGCCCTGGCGCAGCTACTCCTCTATCCCACCTCCATCCTTCCTACCTGCGCAAGTCGGAAAGAGGGAGGAGAGAAGGCGTGGAGTGGGTTTTACACACACATCACACCAATCAAATGAGCCCATCTCCTCGCCCTTAAATGCGCCGCGCGAAGGTGTAATGAGAGTTTACTCAATTCGCCATGGCAGAAGAGAGCGGCAGCGTCAGACGGCCAAACTTCTCCCAGGAGGAAACTGATGTTTTGGTCCGGGAGGTCCAAGCTCGCAGTGCCCGAATATACGGAACTGCAAGCAGACCTCCACGGGCTGATGATGCAAAGGTAGCCTGGGAGGAGGTCACCACAATTGTAAATCAATGTTGCGTTTCTCTCGTGCGCGCGGGCGCTCTCTTTCTCTCTCGCAGTCTCACTCTGTTTCTTTTCTTTTGACTTTTCTAAGATGACAGATGCTGAATATATACTCCCTATCTGATGCTGTGGCTGTTTGTGGTTGGCTGAGAGGGATGTGAACTCATTAGTTTGCAGCTGTGTTAATCAAATCAGGTTGGGTTTCCATTACGCGTGCCAAACGTGCCAAACGGTGCCAATCCCCTTTGATCTGACATCAGATGTGACGGGACAGTCGATATAGAGATACATTTATGTGCTGATTGCAGATAGTTGCATTGAATAGTGGTTTTTTGGGTATTTATTGCATCGTTAATGTGCCTGATATTCTGGAAACCTGCCTGTGAGGTTTTGGTGACGTGTGCGCACTGTCCGCCGGTCAGCCAAACTTCGGCTTACACCGGCTACGCTCCGCCTGCGCTGACAGTAGACTTGGTTTCAGCTGGCTAGCTTTTAGCGCACCTTCAGCGAAGCCTTTTGGCACGAAACTGTCACTGCGCCAAGCTGGATCTGTCGACACCTCCCCCTGCTGCGCCGCCACACCCATCTCAGCGCACCTCGGTCTGCCGAACTACCAAACTGAGCGCGCCTTGGGTTGCGCTGCTCGAAACTAGCTCTGCGTGGGGTTCGCCACACTATGCCACCCTGTGCCGCGCTGGGAAACTAGAGCCCAATGTCTCATAGGTGCTCAATTAGATTGAGGCCAGGGGAACGAAAGGGCCAGTCAGACCAGGGTTAGGTCTGACAGTCCCTCTGAGGAATTCCTCCCGGTACCTAACAGCAGTCAGGGTACTGTTGGCTATGACATGGAGGTCTGTGCGACCCTCCAAGAATATGCCTCCCCAAATTATCACTGACCCACCACCAAACCGGTCATGCTGGATGATGTTACAGGCAGCATAACGTTCACCATGACGTCTCCAGACTCTTTCAAGCCTGTCACAGGTGCTCACTGTGAACCTGCTCTCATCTGTGAAGAGAACGAGGCACCAATGGTAGACCTGCCAATTCTGGTGTTCTGTGGCGAATGGCAATTGAGCTGTATGGTGCTGGGCTGTGACAACAGGTCCCACTAAAGGACGTCGGGCCCTCATGCCACTTTCATGGAGTCTGTTTCTGACAGTTTGGTGACAAACATGCACACAGGTAGCCTGCTGGAGGTCATTTTGTCAAGCTCTGGCATTGCTCCTCCTGTTCCTCCTTGCACAAAGGAGTAGATACCGGTCCTGCTGCTGGGTTGATGCCCGTCTACAGCCCTGTCCAGCTCTCCTCGTGTAACGGTGGGTCTCCTGGTATCTCCTCCATGCTCTTGAGACTGTGCTGGGAGACACAGCAAACTTTCTTGGGACCACACGTATAGATGTGCCATCCTGGACTACCTGTGCAACCTGATTGGGCTATAGGTACTGCCTCATGCTACCAGTAGTGACAAAGACACTAGCAGAACACAAAACTAGAGAAGAATCAGTCAGGAAGGATAAGGAGAGAGCAACTGTCTGTGGCCACCACATGTAAAACCATTCCCATTTTGGGGGTTGTCTTGCTTTTGCCTCTCCATTGCACCTGTTGTCACTTTCATTTACACCAAAGCAGATAAAACTGATTCATAATCACTTGTGCTTCCTAAATGGATAACTATTTATGGTTTAGGGCACTATTATGTGGTCATCTTTTTTTCCATACTGTCCAAAATATAAGTCAAATTTTGGCACTTATTTCTCACAATGCACTGTAATATATAGTGAATATCTATTCTGATTACAATATCAAAACTATACCACAAGGTATTACAAATTTGTCACTGTAAAGAAGACAGCTGTCAGTAGCAGTGATGAATGTTGCTTACCTTCGTTAGTAATATACAGATATACAACCATTCATCACCCAGTACATGGGGCTAGAAGGCCAAACTGCAGTCTTCTACAATGAACAGAAGCACGCCTGTGGGCATTTCTTAGGAACAGTAAATCCATTAACATTATTAACACTCACCAAGAAATCATCTTGTAAGCAAGTGAATGTCAAATAGCTAGCGAAATTTGTTTTAGCTGGCTCTTGCAGGGTTCTCTGTAACATAGATTTTACAAATAATGGACATAGCAACCATGATGTCACATACTGGTTTGTGGACTCCTGTTCTGAAGCCGCAAGTTCAGCATTTCAGCTGTTGTCATCTTGTTTTTTTTGGCGCCAGAAGTGGCAATATTTGGGCGAGAGGGTGGTGCCTGTAGCTAAAAGCAGCCTGCCCTTTCATATGTAACTTTTAGCCATAATACAGTTTCAACAGGTGAGTTATATAAAAATTCACTCCACATACAGCTGTGATAAAGAGGAAAATTAGCTATAGAGATGAAAACGGTGGATTGTACCAGGCTGTAATATGTTTATTTCTGTTGTAAAGTTAGGCATTTTAACATGGGAGTCTATGGGGATTGACTTGCTGGAGCCAGCCTCAAGTGGCCATTAAAAAAACTGCAGTTTTTGGCACTTCCCTGTTGGCTTCATTTGTCAGCCCCTGAGGTTGCTGCTTGATTGCTTATTGTTGTTTGAAAGATTATATTATATTGTTTGCTAAGCTAATATCAGCTAATGTCAGCTGCCACTTGTTGCCCTAGCAATGGTATTGGGCTGGAGGAACATAAACATTTATGTTTCTCAAGCCCATTACTGTGATTAGTGTCTGAATTCACATCATTGATTTGAGTGTGTTACAACTAACTGGGTACCTCAATAGATTCTGCTACAGGGAAATACAAATGAGGGAATAGTGATGCATTCCAGACACGGCCACTGGCACATTGACACAAAATGGCTGCAGATTATCGCCAGCAGCAACACAATTCAACACAGCCACATCCAGTGGACATAAAAGGCTAATTTCACTGTTTGGAAAGACATTATTGCCTGAAAGCTTTTCTAGAGTTCCAATTATCAGCATCAGCACAATTATTGTGTCTGGCAACACACTATTTTTATCAGATCCTATTGCAGGACAGGACTAAACACAATAAATAGCATATTAAGGGCCTTTCTCATGTTGCAGACGTTGGGACGTTAGCTCAACTACTCCCCACACGTGATGCCTCCAGTGTGGTGCAGAGATAATCCACCCCTATCCTGAAATCTCTCAACACGTGATGACAAAAAAATAAGCACTTCACTCTGTGAACGGCATATTTTCCAATTTTCCCCTCCAAATTTAGACTAACAACCACTGTGGGGCAGCAGGTTGATTATCCACATCACCAATAACAGTAATGACATAAAGTATGAGAGATTCAATTATGATCCTCATGATTTATTTGTGGTTTTATGATTAAAAAACAGCCTGGTTAAAAAATATTAGAGCTCATACCACCAGCAATTATGAGGCGGCGTGATTTACCCCTGACGATACGGCAAACTATCACTTCTGTTCTGTTCTGTTCTACTGAATCTCATGCCAGCAATAATTGACATGAGTTTGTTGACTTTGGTGTCCTCAGAGTAGCAATGATTATCTGATATTTGTTTGCTCAGTCACGTCGCGCAATCTTGTATTCAATAATTTACTTTTTTTATATACCCAGGTGAGCACTGCCTTTGCTTGTTAGCCCACCAGACAGAGGCATGCATCTTTTATCTTCTGCTCCACCCGGCTGCTTTGGCACTGCAAGTTCCTGTCGTGTTTCTTTTTTTTTTCTTTTAAGTAATAGTTATCTAAAGGAGCAGGGAAGTATGTCTGGTCTGGTAGCAGCGTGTTGATCCAATGTGTTTTCTTTGCCCGTATTCTGTATCCTCATAATTTAACACAAAGTCCCTGTTTGTTCAAAGCAAAGAGCCGGTTCACCCTGGAGGGGGTGAAGCTAAGAGCAGCCCTGGCTATTTGTCATTCGACAGCAGATACAACGCAACCTTGGCAAAGTGTACTACAAGAGATACAAGGGAGATTGTCAATACAGAAGTGCTTGGCTACAAATAAAGTTTCACTGAATTCAGTGACATTGACCTACGCTTTGAGCAGAGGTGCTCACTGAAGTGGAATGATGAGACACTTAACTCAAATAAGTGTTTCATGCACTCAGGCCTTGTAAACAGCAGCTGGACAAAAGAATATTTGATAACAGTATGGATCAGAGGGGTCTGTGGCCCCGGGAGCTGGGTTTTTCACAGCATTATGTTTGATTTGCTTCATTGACCTCTTTAACACTGACATTGCTACCACCATGTTGCAGCTATCATGTTATGGTGAGGTTTTCAGATATCTCCTTCTCCCTCTTATGGTTTTCTCTAGCTCCTCTGATCCTTTCATCAATTAAAAAAAAAAAACCCTCAACCAAAACCGACTGCTACCTATCTGTCCACCTGTCATTATATAATTATTTAATAAGCAACAACAGGCTGGGGTTTACAGTGATTTTAGAACAGCTAAGGGGCATTGCAAAGGCGTGCTTGCACCAAAAACAATGCAAGTATTTTGCATGACGAGATTACATACAAGGTCAATGCAAAGATGCAAAGAGATGCAAATTTGTTCTTCACCATTCTAGGATTCACAAATTTGCCACTAGGTAGCTCCCCCAAGACCTTGATACCTCAAAGGGCTTTTTTTTTCTGTTCCCAATCACGCTGCCAATAGGAATGCTGCAGTGACATACTGTACGCCAACGAGCAGTTGATATAGCAATGTCACTTTTGCTTTGACGAGTCAAAATCTTGTATTTCCACCATTACAGATATGCTCAGTAAGGCCAACACTTCACCATCAGTCCGTTTGTCTGTTTAGCTGCCATTTTTTGCATTATGAGCTATTGTTTGTGTTTTGTGTTGTCTGTTAGTGTTTACACGCCTAAAATACAGATTGCTGGTGCTGCATTGACTGCTTTCAACCAATCATGTTACTCTTACATCGCTGGACCAATCATCGTACACGTACGTCACTAACGGTTCCTCTTGTGCTGGGAGAATACCTACTCTGAAACAGGAGCTGAAAAAAGCACCTCAAAACAGCATTCTAAGAACTACAATTATTCATAGTTCTTGCGATGCAGATACAACAAAAAGGCAGGTTTTAGAACTAGGCTTTTTGAACTATATAAAAGTTACTCAAGTCTGAAAAAGCTTCGTATTTATGTCTTTGTGCCCACACATATAGTTGTGAATCTGAAAAATGTGTTTTGTATCTTGCCCCAGGTGTTTTTAAAACTAATGTCAAGTTGTGCCATTTACAGTTGGGGAAGTTCCATTTCTAAATGCCTTTTACAGTGAAATAAATATGAATCCTTACAGCAAAGTCTTTAATCTGCTTCCATGAAATAAGAGGCAGTCTGGCATGAACTTATCCATTCTTTAGTGCATGAAAGCCTTTACTGTGGAATTTTAGTACTGTTTTATTTTTAGCTTGAAGCACTTTTTTTGTTTTGCGTGCAGTGTTTGATTACATTATTACTTAAAGCTGCTCTAGTTTACATTTTATCAAGTTACCAATGGGTCAGATATTTGAGTAATGTGTGAAGGGTCAATTGCAGTGATCCACAGAGAATTATTACCAGACTGCAGTCCCTGTCAACTTTGTGAGGCAATGTATTGTCTCTCAGGTCTTTGTTTTGGTTTATTGGCCTGCAATTGTTCTGGTTCAGTCTCTCAGCTGTTGTAAAATTGGTTTCCAGCAGACACAGTTAGAGACTAGCTAGTGTACATAGCAGATTGTGCTTAAAAGCAAAATAAATTATTTCTGAGGAGCTAGTGGACACCAAACCAGAGCCAAAAGGACAGCGGATATTCAACGTGATCTCACAGGCATACATGAAATCACCACGACCTATTGACATCGTATTAGGTGGTGGTGGCATATAATGTATTACAATTACGTGTTGGAACCACAGAAACAAGGTCACTGGAAAATCAATTAAGAAGAGTGGCTAAAATTGTGAAATGTCGCAGTTTGGTTATGTTTAGTGTGGCACATTGGCACATCGTAATGTAGCTACATCACGTAACATGACGTTACTTTTGGTTTTAGATGGTACTCCAAGTTGGTCTAGTTCAGCGTTGACTCTTAATTTCACATGGGACACCAACTCGGTCTAATTCAATGCTGACTCTTGGTTTCACATGGGACATCCACTCAGTCTAATTCAATGTTGACTGTTGGTTTCACATGGGATACAAACTCGGTCCAATACAACGCTTACTCATGGTTTCACATGGGATATGAACTTGGTCTAATTCAACGTTGACTTATGGTTACACATTGGACACCAACTTGGTCTAATTCAATGTTGACTCTTGGTTTCACATGGGACACAAACACGGCATAATTCAAAGTTGACTTATGGTTTCAAATGGATCCCCAACTCAGCCTCCAAGGTGAAAGTCCTGTGTTTGTTTGACCGACTTACCGCCCCACCCTGCTACAAATAAATCTAATGTTTCTCTGATGTTTAAAAATTAAACCCTACTAACTCACTATTACAGCCGTATAAGGTAGATAACATGTCAGATGCTGTGATGCTTTGTGTTGCCCCTGAAGGCCAGCATGACATTAGTTTTAATCTGGACATGGACGCTTGTTTCTTCCATGCTGTTTCTCTTCCTATTTCCTGTTGCTGTGCTCTATCAACTAATTCATCCAGGCAAAATACAAGAAAAGAAAAAAAAACTTGAGTTACCATACCTCCATATGGTACTTAAATCCTTCTTTTGATGTGCAACATGCATTGTTCAGATACTTGAAATTTTTCTGGAAATGTCCCTCTCAGACGGGGTTTAATTACTCAGTGTAATGACATCTTGTATTTTCTCTCCCGTGAGCTGACAGTTGCCTCCTGTGCTGACTGCTCAGTATTTTACCAAAGACTTAAATCTTTGTACTTAAGGAAGGACCTATTAATTGGCAAGCTTTCAGATCCTAATGGGGCTCTTAATTAGTAAGTGCTTTATTTATTAAAGGCTGATTCATTGGGAAGTTTTACTATCCAAGCCTGTATATGTAAAAAATATATACATTTAATTTGTGCCTGTATTGATTTTAAGACCAATATAAAGATAAAGTATACTGTCAACTACGTTAATGCTTAATTAGAGTCACTGAGATGTTGAGCATTTCAAAGTAAATCTGGCTCATTTCTAATACAATTAGTGTCAAGATCCAAGTCGTAATTACGTTGAGGATTTTTTGTGAAAGCGCCAATATATCCAACTGCAGCACTTAATAGTAGGGAAGTGCCTGTAAAGCAAACAAATGTGAATGTTCAAGGTAATTAAATTCAAACTTAATGAAAACAGAGCTATATTAACGACTCACAGTATTTTTATCTCTCATAAAACTGTCTTGATTTGACCGCTAGAGAGACACTTGCAATAAACGTGGGAATCTTTCACATCTCTACCATCCTTTCCATGCATGTATGTTGTGAATGTGGCCCACCAGCTGGTGCATCCATACAATAGTGTTGAAGTGACATAGACTGTACATATTTTTTTCTGCCACCCAACAAGATATTGAACCACGCACACTAGGTGGAATCCCCATATGAAAATGTCAGGAAAATGTAGGATGTGTTGTCAATGCAGAAAAATCTTACATTTCTTCCTACAGGAAATAACTGTTTTGATCAAATAACTACACAGAATTAAAAGAAACACAGAGGAAATACACACCGATCAGCCCAAACATTAAAACCACTGACAGGTGAAGTGCATAACACTGATTATCTCGTAACATTGCAATGTTCTGCTGGGACAGCTTTAGTCCTGGCATTCATGTGAATGCCTCTTGATGCACTTCACCAACTGTTGTAGACCAAGTACTCTAAGTTTGTAAGTAAGTTTTTTTCAAGTTTGGCAAGTTTATTTTTAAAAAGTCTGTATGCATTTAACAAGCAGAAACGGTGTATTTCCTGTGACAACAGAAGTTTGTTTTGTAAAGAGATACGATGCATGTAGGCCTAATGAACGTAAATTGACGCAGTAGTCCCTTGGCATCCATATCTGATGCAGAAAGGGGTACCTAGCACATCATATTTTGGCATGTAAGGTAAATGACCAAATGTAGGTATTTGACAGGTTGGGTAGAAGAATGTGTTGCACTAAACCATGTATTAACCATGTGTTAAAAAACCTGTGACTGTTTGTATTTTGCATTCCATGCCATGTGGTCATTGGACATATCTATGTGATATCAGATTGGTTCGTATACAGCTGTTTTACAGCTGGGGAAAGCTAAACATGAAACAGTTAACTTCAAAACTAATTCCCACTGACCAATGGCTGTTTAGTCTTAGAGGCTACTTTGTGATAACCTTGGAGCTTTGAACATTCCCTTTGAAGATTCCTGTCCCAGGCTGAATAACAATGTAATCACATCACCCATAAAGTCAGGTTTCTGCACTGGGCCTGAAGTACCCTTACCAACTGAATACCCCGGCTGCAAGAGGTATTTCTGCTTCCAAGATTTCAGATGAGTATTTCCTGCTGCATCGGTGCATACTAATAACACTGCAGATCAAATAGACAAAGGTTTTATTATGACAAAAGTGAGCAGGAAATTCATGCCTCTGGCTGATTGCCACAGTATTATTGAACAGCTCAGTTGGTGACACCACCTGCTTGCAGCTGTATTGTCATCTTATGGTAGAAAAGTAAAGCTAGCAGCAGAGTACACAGTATCCAGCTGGCCATTCTTTGTCTGATCTGTAACTTGCCTTTCTCCAATTCCCCAAAAACATTGACAGATGCTAATATTTAATGATTGTTTCATCCACTAGAAACCATAATCCCCTAATCTCGCTCTGTCATATCTATCATCTCCCACTGTTCTGTGCAGAAAGCAGGGAGGCCACCTTCAGCTCAGGAACTAGTAATCGGCTTACAGTCACATGTGAAATAGAAGAAAGTGTTGTTTTTGTTGGAAAATGGCCAACAACAGGGGGAACTAAATGAAATGGCAGGAGGTCATTTTTGTTGATGAATCACACAGATGTCTGTGAATAGGCTTCATAGTGGAAGTGATTTAGTAACAAAAAGAGGAGGTTAATTTGACTAAAGATTAATTCATTCTGGGCGTCCTGGCGGCCCAGCAGGTGACACTGCACACAGTGTCATTGTAACATTATGGGTTTGCCTCCATCAACCCCTGTCACATGTCATCACTTCTCTCTCCCATCATTGCTATCTCTCTTTCTCCTCTGCAGACATAAAACTGGAGAAATGGATTGAAATGGGCTACAAGAAATGACAAATCCTTTATTCAAAATTTCCCATTTTTAAACAGTAAAAGGATAACTTAGGCATTTTTCAAAATGGACCCTATTTCCCAGTGAAAATTGGTCAAAAACAATTTTTGGAATTTATCCAAAATTGTTTTGTTTAGTATTGAGGAGTGTGCAGCGGCCACAGAACAAGCTGCAATGGAGGCAGACGGCACAATTGAACATCGTCATTATATGTCCATTAAAAGTGGCTATTTTGGACACAAAGCGGCTCAAATTGTTATTTTAAATGTCTTGATCTGGTCTGTGTTATTCATATGAAATATCAAGAGATGTCACAAAATGTCTTTTGTTGCAGGAAAACAACACTGGAAATGTGTATGGGATTTGGAGGGAGTATAACAACCAGAGTAGTGTACAGTTAACATAGTTTAGTGTTATCTAAAAGAACTTAAGTCTCATGGATGATTATTTACCTGATTTCAGTCATGTGGATGAGACTTTTGAAACTGACCTTATGTCAGCCGGAGTATACAGATTAAGACCAGACAAGGAGAGAGTGGAAAAAAAAGCAGTGGAGGGACCCTGTGACCCTTTGTCCACAGAGGAAAAATGCCGGTGTTGTAAAGAGTGGTTTGTGTGTTTGTGCATTTCCGACCTGTGCCGACAAAAGTTATATTTCAAGCAGCTGTCATAGTCTGTCTTTGTCAGATATGGACATGGTAAAGTTTTGGCTAGTTGTGCTACAAATGGATCCTAACACCCCTGTCCATACACTGTGCCTACAGACCAGCGGGTCTGCAGTGACCACCAGGATATCTACTACATGTGAAAGAGGAGAAGAAATCCAGAGCTTATTTTCCAAAAGAAAACTACTGTTACAAGAGTAGATATACCCGAAGCAAATGAGTGGAGGTAGGCTAATGTTATTATCTTAAGTTACTTTCTAGACAATCTGATGTCACATCGTGACAATTTATTTATTTTTTTTTTCATACAACTACTGCAAGGGTTTACATTACCTCGGCTAAAAAGTGATATGTGTAGGAAATATTGATGTTACATAATTTATAATTTATTCTGTGCCAGCATTTATTAAATAAATGCTCGCCGAAATTCTCCACCATTACATATGTAAATTTTGATTTGATTATAAACAGTTTATTCAGGTGCCTACGTTTTTCACCATGAATACTGTAGGGTTTGATTAGCTCAATATTAGGAAAAAGTGACGTTAATAAGAATTATTAAACATAACCACTTGAATTATTTGTCCAGCGATATAATTTCATAGTCAGACTAATAAAACCACACCTCTTGTTGATCAGACAAGAATGTTTAACGCACTTTGGGGAAATTATATAGAGCTCAAATAGCCAGAATCTTTGCACCCATAAAGTGACTGAATGTATTCCTACAGAAAACCAAGACAACGACTTTATAGACAAACATTTATTCTAAACTACTGACACAGAAGACCAAGACACAATACAAATAACAACAGACAAGACAATGAGTAAATGCAACTATGAATGGAATGAAATGAATACAGCGATGCTAATGAATGAATGAATGAATGACCAGAGTGAACCAGATGAAGCAGTGAGCAATGGTAAGATAATTATCAGAGGAAGCTTTGAACTGTGAAAAGCACCATTCAACAGCTGAGCGGCCTCGGAGGCAAAAAGGGAAACATCTGAAAACTTAGGGGAAATCCTAGTTTTATATAATGCTCCCTACCATACTTAAACTACGCATCAAACCCCAGCACAGGAAAATTATGTTGTTTCACCTGAGTTGTTGCAGACCAGAAAGAAGATGCTCTGGAGGGGGAAGAGGAAAAGGCAGCACTGCTCCTTGGTGTGAACTGCTCTTGGTGCTGTCCTTCTCTTCTCCTCAGTCGAACTCCTGGAGCCTTTGGGCGCTTTTGGACATTCCTGAGCCCACATGGCAACTTTGGCTCAGGTGAGCTTGGCTCTCCATGTCGGTCATCTTCACACACCCAGTGTGGGCATGCAGGAGTCTGCCTTTCTTCAGTCCTGACTTTGTTGGTCCAGGACACAGGAGTTATGCAGACTTTGTGGCATGAAGTTCTTTCTGTTGGGTTCTAGCATGTTCAGTTCTGCTCAGGATGCCATGAAATTGCCCGGTGGGGCCATGCTAGATGGGGCCCAGCATGGCCCGCCGGCCTCTCAAAAGTTCTTCTTCAAGATTCTTTGTCTCTTGCTCTCTCTCTTCTTTCCCTTCTTTTTACTCTTCCCATCTTATAGTTGTTCCAAGGGGTTGAGACTGGCAGGCAGGCTCCGGCCTCTGCGCTGTGATTGGCCTTGCCAGCTGTCTGTGTCAGGCTGAGTCCAGTAGGAGCAGTTCACTGTCACTGGCGGGACATTTCACCCCTCCCCTCCTGTACCTGAAAGTTTAATTTACTTCAATTGCTTCCTAGATGGTTAATGAAGCTTGGTACATTTCTAATACTTCCATATTTATCAATGTGGCGCTGTCTGCTATTGAATGGTACCAAACACACATTGTCTGCAACAGGATATTACCAACTTATATATAAGTGGTCAACAGACACTACTAATTCAGATTGAAATGTTATACATGGTGATCATGTTATAACATCATATATATATGTACTTGTGTATGTATATGCACTGAAATAGAAAGAAAGGTGAAGCATAAAATTACAATCAACATATTGGTTTCTGGAACCCGCATTTCTGTCTGTCCTCTTAAAAGACAATCACAGGAAGAGGGGGTGGTATCACATTAGCATACAGTACACACAGACGTCTGCACCTTAGGGGACCTGGTGCCGAGTGGCATCTCGCTTGGATCTTCTTCCTGGGTAACACCAACATGTTAAATAATAAAGTTACGTTTGAAACACCTTTCAGACCATGTGGCTGAGCCTGTTTCTGAAGTGACCCAGTGGTTGGTCACCGATTCGTCTTTGATGTCAGGAAGCTGAGTGAAAGTCCATTGGTGTGAATCCAGAATAAACAGGCTTGATCACCCTACATATGTAACTACATGCTAATGTCAGGAAAATCTTGGTTGCTGATGTTGTTAATTTCTCCACAATTTCGGATCATATTCCCTCTGGAAAATTTCTGGTTGTAAAGATTTCGGTTTAGAAGCTTTTATTGGTGATTTTTCAGAGTAAAAGGTGCAGCTATACTCTGTTACATCCAGTCCCCTGGCACAAGTACACTGCTACATGTAGCTACATGCTAACATCAGGGAAACGTGTAATCTTGGTTGCTGATGCAGTTAATTTTGCGGCGATTTCGGATCATATTCCTTCTGGAACATTTAGAGTTATAAAGATTTTGATTTAGTTATTGGTGATTTCTCAGAGTAGAAACTGCAGCTATACTCTGTTACACTCAGCCCCTAGACACAAGTACACTGCTACATGTAGCTGCATGCTTGGAAACATGTAATCTTGGTTGCTATTGCTGTAAATTTCCCCCCACTTTAGGCTTATATGTTTTGTTGTACAGAAGTCCAAGAAATGCTGACCCGTCAGAGCAGACTGAGCTTTTTCGGATGGGGGGGCTATAAGAGACTTAAATGGAGCATTTCAAACAGAATGTAAATACAGCAGTATCAGGAAAATAAAGTGAAACTCAAAAATCTAAATGTTATGTATATTTAGCAGTGAGAGCACCCCCTACTTTAGTTCTGTCCCATGTGGGGGTGTATTTTGGACATAGGACGAAGCATTGCTCTTATTTTTAACAGTTTGGTCATTTATAATCACCACATTTGGACACATGAGGGAGATGCTATTTACACTGAGTCACCTTGTAGTTCTTGAGATATCTGATGTGTAAATTCACCAAAGGCATTGCTTTCAAGAAGAACTGAAACTCTTAGAGGTTGTTTTAGACAAACATACACAGGTAAATACATTCTTCTTTACTCCAAATAGTTCTCTTTTTACTCTGCATAGTTGTTAGCGAGCACTAGCTAAACAGTTATTGTTGTAAGTTTACTGGAAAAGTGCATAAATTCTTCCTCTTCTGGTGTTTTTGTCAGTTACAAAACGGCTTCAGATGCACTGCCACCTCCTTCTCGACTGGAGGAGGGCTAACCCTGATTTACATGTAACTGAGAAAACAAAGATGGATTGTAATCCCATTTGTGATCTGACCAACACATCAGAAATGTGTACATGTGATTTGTATTTGTGTGTCTTAAATCTTTTTTTCTGGATACAAGACATATAATATGACAAAGTAAATAAGGTCAGATATACAGCTACCTCTAGCTAGACAACCTTCTTCCTATAATATGGGATGAACACCACGGTTCTCTATAAATTTTAAGCCAAAATGTGCATGTATTCAGCACCTGATTTACTAAGGCAGTAGCTCATTAAACAGTCAGCTCTGGGACTGACCTCCAGAGGCCCTCTGTCTCATCAAGAAAAGAAATGATAAGGTAGTGACCTTGGTTTTGAAACTTCAGTCACACTTCAACTCCACCTGAGCAAAACTATGACTCATAAATTACAATATTACAGTCTTTAAGTTCAATTAAATTCCTAAGACAAAAGGAGTCAAATTAACTTTATGGAAAATGATAAAGAGACATAATACAATGCACAAAATATACACAAGCCTCATCAACCACTGATGTGAGGGACAGAGAGCAGGGGTGTGTTCAGGGAGCAGCCTGGGCTGGAAATCTGGTTGGCCACCCCAACCGCACCAAATTACCATGCTAATTTTTAATGGTATCACTATGGGAAGCACCCAGTGTGCAAGGTAAATTGAAAAGAATTGGGCACCATCTTGACACTCGTGGCTGTAAGAGCCATTAGTGCTGCACCATGGAAGATGGTGCAGCAACACCAGCTTTCTGTTGTCAGTCATCCATGCAGTACTATGAAAAACTCAATAGCTCAAGGCTAAGACACTGTTTATATTCCCAAATGTATTTTTAAAAATATGCACAACAGCTGTGGTATTGTTGTAGTTTATATTTTCTTCCACAAAATATAAAATTCAAATACATACAATTCTTTAGTAATGCATGTCCCTGACTTCAGCTGAAAGTGACACATATATTGACCAGGAGTAGTGAGCATGTCCTTAAAAATCTGATGTATGGGGCGTCGGTGGCTTAGTGGTAGAGCAGGCGCCCCATGTACAAGGCTGTTTGCCGCAGCGGCCCGGGTTCGAATCCAGCCTGTGGCCCTTTGCTGCATGTCATCCCCCCTTCTCTCTCTCCCCCTTTCACGCTTACCTGTCCTGTGCATTAAAGGCAAAATGCCCAAAAAAATATCTTTAAAAAAAAAAAAAAAATCTGATGTATGAAAGGAAAACTCCATGAGCAACAATAAAATCATTTAATAAGGAGACAATAACAGAATGCAAGCACAATGAATAGCTAGCTGAAAATAGTTTCAAAAGCATCCAAATCTAAAGTTTTAGTAAACAGAACCTAGAATCACAGCCTTGCTTTTGTGTGCCTTTGTGAACAAGTCAAGATGCACTTACAGTTTATATCCATGTCTGCAAAAACATAGATGCTTCACAAACATCAATTTGGCATCTGACTAAGTGTCTTACCTTCTGTTTGTGTGATATGACATTGAGTAATGACCAGAAACATGTTTTTGCAAAACATTATGATGTCACAGTGATGTTGACCTTTGGGATATAAAATGTCATCACTTCATTATTTATTTGTGTGAAATTTGTTCATATTTAGCATATAAAGTAGCTTGAAGTATGTCTTGCCTGACCTTGACCTTTAACCCTGTACCAAATTTGAGAAAAGAAATCTTAGGCTTTCTTGAGATATAGCGTTTACAAGAATGAGACGGATGCAAGGTCCCAGTGACCTTGACTTTTGACTTTCAAAATCTAGTCAGTTCATCATTAAGTCCAAATGGATGTTCGTGTCAATTTGAAGAAATTCCTCAAGGTGTTCTTGAGATATTGTGCTAAGAAAAATGCAACAGACTGGGTCACAGTGACCTTGACCACTAGATTGTAATCAGTCAACTGTGAAGTCCAAGTAAATTTCTTTTGTTTTGCCAAATTTGAAGAAATTGCCTCAAAGAGTTCTTGAGATAGCGCATTCAAGAGCAGAATTAAGGTCACATTCACCTTGGCCTTTGACCATCAGAATCTAATCAGTTCATTGCTAAGTCCAAGTGGACGTTTGTGCCAAATTTGAAGAAATATCCCTTGAGACATCGTGTTCCCAAGATTGGGACAGACAACCCAAAAACATAATGCCTCCAGCCACAGCTATTGCTGTCTCAGAGGCAAAATAATAGGAAACCAGAGCCTTTCCTCATTGTTCTCTTCTAAAAAATGATGACTGGGAGTAGGGCTGGGTGATAAATCGATTTTATCGATTATTTCGAATTTGTAGTTTAGGCCGATTTGTTTTAATGAAAATCGAGTTTCTATTTAAAATCCGCCACCGCCGCTCCACGCTGGGCTCCCGTTGTTCAGAGTGGGCTCACCCATCCCCCCGCGCGCTTGATACACAAACAACATGGCAGCAAGCGCTGAAGAACTCGTTCTCAAGAAAGGGAACGAGTTCTTAAGCGCTTTTGTGTGCTCACCTGTGTCTGTG
>NC_065517.1:7943689-7948735 GCF_006386435.1 Epinephelus moara | reverse complement strand
GGGAAACACTGCCGTATGATAAGAAAGGGGTCCGGTGGAAAGCGATCACAGATGCAGTCGCCATGTATATTGCAAGAGATATGGTGCCCATATATAGGCTACCGTGGAAAAGCTGGGGTTTATTCAAAGTTTTGGACCCCAGGTATGTGCTACCAGGCCGCAAATATTTTTTTTTTTTTTAACTAGGAGGGGAAAAAATCGATTTAAATTGTGAATCGGATTTTTTGTGAAAAAAATCGGAGATTTTTTTTTTTAGGCCATATTGCCCAGCCCTAATTGGGAGTGCTCAGTATTTTATCAATTACCACTCATTTGATCAATCATCAATCATTTTCATCATTATTTTTTGATTTTTTTGATCATTGGCAGTGAGAGTTCCAATGGTGCACTATGGCCACACAGCCATAAAGTGTGATGCTGAGACATCACAGCCCTCTCTCAAGGTCAGGGTCAAGGTCACCTCCTTTATCTGGCAAAGGGAAAGTAGACATGCAGCCGCACACAACCCCATCATGTGACACATTTACCATCAGAGCCTCTACACGGATACAAATACCTTCAAATGCATTCATTACATAATGCATAAAAAGGTATTAAATGTGCAATACAGAGGTGTTGGATAAGAAATTTCATTAAATGTGAAAGACAGAAACAGCTCTTTAGGCTAAGCATTAAACAGAAACTGTATATTCTGACACTGCTATCAGTGTGTGCTTGTATTTATACCACATGCTATTTAATATCCATATTTTTACAAGAAAGCCTTGGGTTATCAGCAGTGTTTTACGATAACATCATAGTAATAAAGTAGATACACAGAGAGATTTCAGGCAGGATAAATGTTAACTGGATCTGAAATACATCATGTTAGCGTCAAGTCTAATGGTTAGAAGATATTTTAAACTGTAAAACATACACTTAGATTAGCATTTAAGAAGTGGAAGAAAAGTACTGATACAATTCTTCCAAAACACAAGGTGATCTAACAATGAAATATGAGGAAAAGACAGTGAGAAAGCAAATCTTAAACTCAGCTTGCAAATATAACCTCGATGATAGAGATGATTGAACACCTTCACATGTATCTGAGTCAATAAAAACACATTTTCTGTGCAATAATGACCTGCAGGGTAGAATAATAACAGCTACTACACAAAGCAAAAGCAGGAATAGTCCTAACCTTAATGTGATCTGTATGTGTTATTTGGAAAAGGATAAACAAGTTGTGAGTTGTCAAGAGCAGTTGTGAATATACACAGAGCATATTGCAGTTAGAACGTGGGATGTGCCTGAAAGCACTGTTTAGCTGAGTATGAGAATTATGACTATACCTGGCTGTCAGAAGCAAAGGTTGAAGTATTGTGAAGTTGTTATACAACCAGAAAACCTTGTAAATATAAGGAGGAGGAGGACTTTAGGGTGGACAGGGCAACAAAGTGGGACTCTGACACAGGGGACCACTGGCTATTTCATGCTTTTTTAAAATCAACACTTAATGTAGTTTCCCTGAACTATGGTCATAACACTCCTGAGCAGTCCTTTTAACCATGAAAACTAGGCTGTATAGGTAGTAGAAAGAAGATGCAAATACTTTTGAAATCGATGCTACACAACAAGAAAGCACAGAGAAAAGGGGGTTTGACATAGAGTGCCCAAGGAATTAAAGTAGGAGAGTTGTTGGTTAGCTGCCTGAAATAAGGTTCGTGGTTAACACAAACTTAAGAGACTTCCATGTTTTCTTCTATGACATTAGATATTCTGTAAATACCCCACTCATGAATTTTAAAGCTTTTTAGTATCTTAGAAAAGGCGCTCGCTAAAAAAGGGCCAAATGAGACTACAAAACATCATCACACCGATCATGCTGTGGTAGGGATTTTAAGTCATGCGACCATAGCATAGTTTGTTTATAGCCTAACGCCAGCATTTTACTGCTGGCGATTGCATTTAGGCTTCAAAAATCATGGGAGTGGAGTTCATTTGTGAAGATTATTGTGCTGAACAAAAGGTCCAAGTATCACAAACCTATATTTGCCACAAATCCAAAATCCAATAGAAAAATCCAACAAACTTCTGCGTTGGCTTGCAGAAAACGTCATCCCTAGAAGCGCTCTATTTCCTTTTGCTCAAGAAGTAGAAACCTACAGCTATTAGAATATGCACTGCACCGGACCAATAAACACTCCCATTGGTGGGTGAAGTAATGTGAGAATGACTGTCCTGACACAGAGAACAATATGGCAGCTGGCTAGTAACAAAATGATCCACTAAAATATGTTTCTGAAGCCATTTTATGTGAGCAATAGGCAATACAGTAACAGAATATTGGTTCATATTTAATCAGCACCGCCTAGTTTTACAGTTTGATCTGAGTTTGGTCTGATTTTCAAATTGAGAGAGAGGGTCAGCTCTTTCTCTTAATCCACCTCTATACTCTTTTTGTCCATGGTGGCGAGCATATGAAAATGTGGAAGTACAATCAGTAGTTTGAGCAACAGCCTTAAAGCTAGCAAAAATCCACCTCCAACGGATTTGAGCTAAAAAGTGAACAGGGAAATCTGGGTACAGTGACGATGGAGGGAAGTTTAGAACAGTTCATTTACACATACGACCCATACCACTATAGATATGGAGCTGATTTGGCAAGTAACCCATAAACCAAGGGCATTTAACCCAAACTTTAATCATAGCATGAGCAGATCAGGATAGAGTCATATGAAATGAATCATTTTCTAAGTGATTTAAAACAGTTTGGGAAGGCAATGATGAATGCCATGCTTTTGTCAGAACCAGAATTTGAATCAGAATTGGATAAGAAATAGGGCTGGCTATCATTTAAGAAGTTGCAATACCAATACCAGTACTCTTAAAGTCATAGAGATACAAACAGAGAACTTGCCATGTCTAGCCATGCTTTTGAACGTTTTGTCAACTCCATGCTGGACCTACCCACACTACAAAATGTATGGGTTGTAGCTGCTCTGGTAATGAATGGAAGAGTGCTTGCGGTAATTGGTTGTAAGCAAAAAAAACATACCAAGTCTTTTTTTTTTTTGTTCTAGATTCTGGTACAAAATTTGACTGAAGTAGTTTTACAGCTACTTGGTTCTGGGTTATTTTGGATGATACTTTAAGGGTATTGAGTATACACCCAGCCCTAATCAGAAATATTTAATATGTTTGATTTTAAAAGCAACATGCACTGCCTTTTAGTTTGGAGGCCTTGTTGGAGAGGATCATGTCATGGTTAAGGAAACCAGCTATGGCTGTTGAAGGAAATAGGATGCAAATAGTCTCTGGTGTCAAAATTAGACTCTTTGCACCTCTGTACATCCACCCAAACTCCTCCCTGGGAAGTTGGGTAGATTAATTACCATGTCTTGGATGATTTAGAATCCTGATAGATGGAACAATACTGTCTTTTTCAGTGATACAATTTCTTTTGAGTCATTCTTGTTTAAAGGAGACTCAGGTTTATTACAACCTGGGTTTTATTTTGATAGCTCTTGGCATTGGTCCTCTCAGTTACGATAACATTGTACTCACCAAGGTAATTTCTGAGATCTTGGAAAACTGCAAGATCATTAAAGAAAGGTCAGTTGGGTCATGAAACAGATTAGCCAATCAGATTTTGGAGAAAAAGAAAGCTGAGGAGTAAAACTGTCATTTAAACTATCCATTGCAAACATCAATCACAGTTGAAACCCACTGTGACCTATACTTAATGTAGTCATGCACACTAATGATTTTGCTGTATAATATGAAGTGATAGTTAATCTGCAGGCTTGATTATAACCTGTTTGTCTGACTGCTCGCATCTCTTGCTCTGATGGACCTATTTTTAGTGCTGTCATCACATTCAAAGATCCCAGCAATTACTTTGATGAATACACTGTTATCATAACAGATAGACATCATGGGAAAAAGCGTGAAAGTAGGACCACAATTGGAATAAACCACAATTATCCTCTAAGAATAGTCATCATGTCTACCTTCAGCAAGGCATTAAAGGTAGTAATTTTCTTGATTCCTGCTCCTAGAAACAATAGCCAGAGCTACAGTAATACAACTCTTGTAATTAACCGTACTTTTCCTTTAATTGTCAATCAGCTGCTACAAAACAAATGAATAATCATGACTTCTTTATTATGTACATCTGGTTGGTGCTACAGAACACCGTACTCCAGAATAATCAGAAACAGGAACAGTTTGACTCTGATGAACAGTTAACATCAGTCATATAGTGTAAATAACCCTGTAATACTAAACATCCACAGTGCCGTCCTGTACCAGTAAATTATATATTTCTATACACATTGTTTTAAGTAACCTTAAGTCCATATTTATTCCAGCATCCTTTGCACTCTGCACCATACATTTCAACCCCTGGGCATATTTTGAATGTGCAGAGATCAACCATTTTACTTTTTTTGTAAGTTGTTGTTATTGACTTTTTGCGTAAAATGAAACAAACTTAATGGCCTACATAAAACAATAAGCTACATTTAGCCTACGGTAACCACACTGAGCTGATGCAGCTACTGGATCTAAAGTGGGAACAGTGTCGTATAAAGGTTAATAAATTATTAATATGCACTTATTAACAGCTGATAATGCATCTTTGCAGCTACTGGATCTAAAGTGGGAACAGTGTCTTGTTCATTCATAAACTCTTTATTATGCACTCAGTGAAGTTAATAATTCTATTAACTATTGCAACATCCAGATATAAATCATTATTTCAACATTAAAGAATTCTGATGCATTCTTTTCACTCTAGTATGTTATTATTTTCTTTAGCAAAGGATCACGGGAATTTTGTTTCCTCAAAATGGCATACTAAGACAAACATGAGTTATTTGAGCTTAAAAATTTGAGTAGATTGATTCAGAGTTAGCTGCTTTATTCACTCGTGATGAGAATTCAGCCTACCAATGGTGGTGAAAACACAACATAAGGACATATTTCCTTTTCATATTGATTTTTAATGCAACCACTATTGACAAAAACAGGAAAAAAGGATTGGAAACCCTAATAGTTGAGTTC
>NC_065517.1:7927945-7940586 GCF_006386435.1 Epinephelus moara | reverse complement strand
CCCCCCTTACTTGAAAGATTATGCATAGTACCCTTTAAAACTGTAAGGCAGGTATGTAAAACGAATAAGGCATTTGTGAGAACTTAGGTTAGTAACATTCTAAGCATAACCTTAACTGCTATACTATTTCTGTTGAGCAATTACCAAATATGTCAACATATTAAAGCAGAAAATACCACCTTAAACTTTCTTTTGTGGCTATTCCATCTCCTGTATACTTAAGGAAGATAAAGAAACATAACATAACATAACTACTGAGTCTCAAGTCCTAGCAGAACTCGACTAGGTGTTTCTCTGGAACGTTACACAACCTTTTAAACAGTTACATGGTGCATCATTTTTTTTTTCTTAAGTAACTGTGGCATTTATCTCAGTCTTTCTTTTTTCAGCCGAGCAGGTGGAACCACAACTCTAGTACTCCTTCTCAGAGTCTCTGGAGCTGTATCAGCTGGTTCTGCTGTGGGTGGTCCAGGACCAGCAGGGTAGCGAGTCAGCTGTGAAGCATTCCACCTCTTGTTGTCACTTAGCACAAAAGTGCTGGGTCCAATCTGTCTCTGAATGGACAAGGGTGATGTGAACTTTGGAGCACCTTTGTGGACATGGTCGGGCTTTTTCACTCTCACCAAGTCCCCAGGTTTGAATGTAGGTGTCTTTGCCCCTCTACGTTTGTCAGTGTACTCTTTTGACTTTTCCTGTTGTTTTTCCACTGTATCTCTCACAGTCACACACTTGTCACTTTTGTCCTTTACTGGAAAGATGTCCAGCTTAATTTTCATCCTCCTGTTCTGCAACAGTTCTGATGGTGAGACGCCAGTGGTTGCGTGCGGTGTTGCACTGTAGTTTTGCAGGAAGTCAGTCACTGCAGTTTTCCAGTTTTTCTGCATCTGTTCTGCAGCCAGGATGCACTCCTTGAGCACCCTGTTCCATCTCTCTACTGCCCCGTTGCACTGTGGGTAGTAGACACTGCTACGCAGGTGACATATTCCCCTCTCCGTGAGAAAATCAGCAAAAGCACTGGAGAGGAACTGTGGCCCATTATCAGTCACTACATAACAGGGGTTCCCTTCCCTGCTGAAGACTGACCGCAGGAACGAGATGACAACATCAGCTGTGACGTGCTGAGAAAATGCCACCTCCGGCCACTTGCTGTGATAGTCCACCAGAGTTATTGCAAACCTACAGGCGGCAGGGGCGTGCTCAAAAGGACCCACAATGTCCAATCCCACTTTCTCCCACGGCTTCTCTGGTAGTTCAATGGGCTGGAGTGGAGCAGGGGCTGTTTTAGCAGACTTGTCATTAAGCTGGCAGGTGGGGCATGTAGCAATAATAGATTTCACCAGCTCGTCCATCTGAGGCCACCAGTACAGTTCACGTAGCCTCTGTTTGGTGCGTACCACTCCTTGGTGTGTGTCGTGCGCTAAGTGAACCACTGTACTGCGCAGGGAAACTGGAACAAGGTAACGGTGCTCACCTCTCATAACCAGGCTGTCAGATGCAGAGAGTTCATCACAGATCAGGAAGTACGGTGCCAGAGTAGGATCCACGTCCTTCTTGCATTTAGGCCAACCCTTTTCCATCTGAGCACGTAGGAGGGTGAGTTCAGGGCACTGCGTAGAAGAGAAAGTGAAGTCACCCACAGACAGGGCTGGTAGCACGGACGCCACCATCTCAGGTTGCTCCACTGCAGCTGTATCAGTAGGGAGCTGACCACCTCGCTACTCTCATGCCTGCCCGGCCAATTCCCTTGGTGGCAAGCAGCGTAGTCAGTGCCTGATGATCAGTTCTTAAAGTGAAGCGCCTTCCCCAGAGATATGATCTCCACTTTTCAACAGCCCATACACATGCCAGTGCCTCTTTTTCCACTGTCGAATATTTCCTCTCTGCAGCAGTGAGGCTTCTTGATGCGAATGCTACAGTGCGTTCAGTCTTATCTGTGTGTATTTGGGTCAGAACGGCACCCAGTCCGTAATCCGAAGCATCCGTTGTCACAAAAGCTGGGAGAGAGGGGTCGAATAGGGCTAGCACTGGACTGTCCAGAAGTAACTTCTTCAGTTCGTGAAAACTGCGATCTGCGTCTGCAGTCCATTTAAAGCCAGAGTCTGTAGCCTCCCTCAACAACGCTCTCATCGGCTCCACCACTGTTGCAAAACTTGGCAGGAACTTACTGTACCAAGAAATCAGTCCCAGGAAGGAACACAGTGAGATGAGGTCGTGTGGAGCTGGGGCGTCGCGGATGGCTGTGATGTGATCTGTGTCTGGCAAGATTCCCTCCTTGGAAATGACAAGTCCCAAAAATCTGAGGCTTGACTGTCTGAATGAACATTTCTTCATGTTCAGCTTCAGGCCTGCATCAGTCAGGCGCTGCATGACTGCATGGAGGTTCCTCTCATGCTCCTCCTGAGAAGATCCAGTAACAATGACGTCATCGAGGTAGTTGCGTACTCCAGGCAAATCTTTTAGTACTGTTTCCATCATTTTTTGGAATGCAGATGGAGCAGAGGCCAAGCCATAGGGAACACGACAGTAGCGGAAAAGCCCTTTGTGAGTAATAAAGGCTGTCAGGTCACGACTGTCTTCATGCAGTGGTAGTTGATGGTACTCTGACGCCAAGTCTATAGTGGAGAAAACTGAAGCACCCCTGAGCTCACTCAAAAGCTCCTCAATGTGGGGCAGCGGGTGGCTGTCAGCAACAATGGCCTTGTTAGGTTCGTGTAGATCAGTGCACAGACGAATTCTGCCTACCTTCCTTGTTGTCACCACTATTGGGGAAATCCAGGGTGAGGCGTCAATCCGCTCGATTATGCCTCCCTTCAGCATCATGTCAAGTTCATCAGATACAGCTTGACGCACAGCGAAGGGGAGTCGCCCTAATTTTTGCTGCACAGGTACAGCGTCCTCACGCACCTTCACTTTGTGAACAAATCCTGTGACGCAGCCAAATGATGAGGGAGAAATTTCCATCACCGGTGCAGTAGACGAAGGCTGGTCAGGGTCAGAAGATGCAACATGGTTGAGTTGGTGAGGTCCGTAAGTCCAGTTCAAAGCCTTGATCAGGTCCATCCCTAGCAGAGCAGAGCAGTCTCCTCTCACCACGTAGAGAGAAGCAGGGGCAGTAATGGAGTCCAGGTAAACAGTAGCTTGCAAGCATCCGAGTACTGGGATGGGCTCTTTTAAGTAGGTGACAAGCTTAACCTTAGGGCGAGTAAGGGGGCATGCAGAGAAATGTCTGTGGTACAAAGTCTGTGGTATGATGGAGACCGAGGAGCCCGTATCCACCAACAGTTCACAATCTGCAGCCTCTCCTGAAGCAGTGTCAATATGCACTTTGCATCATATCCTGTCAGCATCATAAGCACAACTACTTCCGGCAAAACCTGTCCCACTTGTTTAGCTGAGCGGCAAACTTTTGAAAAATGTCCAGTCTTACCACATGTGTTGCATTTCACCTTGGTTGCTGGGCACTGGGTTGCATTAGCCAGATGAGTAGTTGATCCGCATCTGTAGCAGGTGCGCTGCGTCTGCTGGGCTCTCTGTGTTGGACTATTTGTAGTAGCGTCAGAGCGGTGTTTTTTTCCTCTCCAACGACGCGGCTCCCGCTGCACGACCGCATGCACAGCAGCAGCGCTGGTTAGCACACTGGAAGATTGCAGAGCTTGTTCAACCTGACTTGCAAGTGTAATGGCAGAGTCCAGAGTCAATGACTTTTCCAGTAAAAATCTCTCTCGTACCGCTGGTGCACAAGCCTTTTCAATGAGCTGATCCGTCAGCATCTCTTCTTCCATGTTAGCATAAGCACACGTAGCCGCTAATTCCCTCAGCGCTGCAATATACTGAGGCACCGTCTCGTCAGCGCGTTGAGCCCTCTGTCTGAACTGATGGCGAGTCACGACAGTATTAACTTTTGGCACAAACTTACCTTCCAAAGCCGCCATGGCTTCAGTATACGTAGTGCCAGTGTCCGGTAGGGTGTAGAACAAACGTTGTCCTTCTGTGCTGAGAGCATGAATTAGCAGTGCCCTCCGGCCAGGAGCCTCTGGTAGCATGTATGGCTAACAGGTAATTCTCGAACATTTTCCTCCATGTGGCGAACGGCACAGGCGGTTCTCCACTGCAGGGCAGGAATGGTGCAGGCATGGGTACGGACATCGTCGCCAATTGTTATGTGTACAGGTGGTAGCAAGTGGAATAAGCACCGAGGCAGTACTCCTTTTAGCTGGCTTTATTAGCAACCGGGCTAACACACATGCTCTATGCAGGATCAACGTCAAGTATACACACTCTTCTTCTATGCTCTCTCTCTCTCTCTCTCTGTAGCTGTTTACAACAGGTCACACTTAGGCTTACTATGCCACCTAGTGGCGGACACAACAGAGTTAGCATGAACCTGACGCAGCCTATATCCGTTAGCCTGCTCAACATAACACACAGCTCATCGATGCTCCTAACACATTCACTCTGCTCATCCTGCTTCACACAATTTACTGTCACTCTTGTATCTCAACAATATGCATCCTCACACACATTTCACTCACTTTAACTCACACAGAACGTTATTAGCGACGCACTTAGCTACCAAAGCTATTTCTAGTGGCACCCTCCACGAGCCGCGACACACACAGACTCTCTTAATCATGGTCAAAGTCAATGTCTCTGAGTGTCACAGTTACACACTAAGGTTCTGCTAAAACATACCACTGTTATCTGGGTGTTCATTATACTCAGCTTACCTGTAAGAAATTTAGAAACATGACTGGCTGCTAGTTCAAGTATGACCTTCATCTCTGTAGCTAAAGTTGCTAGCCTAATTATTACTGACTGAATGAACCGAGTACACCTCTTCACAGTCACATTTTATAACTTTATAAGGCCATCATGTACATGATCAGCTGAGTTGCTAGTGTTAGCTATCGCAAAGAACTAGAACTAGCTAAAAATCAACAAGTTAACGTTAGTCTATAGTCTACTTTAACAAACTAACTTACCAAAGGGGCGAGACAGACGAAATATCGTCTTCAGAGTCCCGAAGCCAAGTGTCGCATCCTACTCCAACTGGAGCGGCACTGGAGGAGCTTGCATCAGTTGTTTCAAACATCTCAGCATTGCTAGGTTCTGTGCTCTGATGAGGAGTGGTGAGCGTAGCTGGCGAGTGGCACCCAGCGTGACCGTCATGCAGTGAGTTGAGTTCCGTGTGTGCATGCGCCCGCGTGTGGAGCCAGATCAGGTGCAGCAAAAGCCACTGTATTTTTGCTGTTCATAAGTTTTTATTGAAATTATTTAAGCGACAAAAGCGACGTTCAGACACCCATAACTAATGATGTTGTAAATAACACCCATTTCAATATTGCTTTGACTTTGTGGTTATTGTTCTATAATTAACCCTTATAAATCATAATTAATGTAAATCTTATTAATTAATATTTAGGATAGCTTTATAAACTGACTATCAAGTTTCTATTAAGTGCTTATAATGCTCCCATATGCAATAATAACTGTTAATTATGCTATAATTAACACATATAGTTTTATTAATGGTAATAAACGTCTTATAAGTGCTCCTTAACTGTTAATTGGTGCTTATTAAGCATTAATTAAAGTTTGTTACATTACCTTAATATAAAGTGTTACCTAATTTTTTCTTTTTTTTTTAACTGAAAGAAATGCGTGAACTTAATAATAATAATAATAATATTCAAATTTAGACATCATTTATATTGGGAAAAAAAGCAAATTATTTAAATGATTCAATTATACTTTTTAGCCAGGTGTCCCAACCGTCTCAGGGAGGCATAATTTCGGGACAATTATCTCCTTCTACATTTACCAAAATTTTGCCTTTCGTGTTTGGGTTGGGCTCTGCTTACAACTTTATAAGTTGTAAGCAGACACTTATCTGTTCAGGGATCAAATTATTTTTATTACTGTTCAAGTAGAAGATTATTTTGAGTCAATACAAAAATGTCCCAACTGACCCAGCTCTCCACTATATTTCAACCCTCTGGACACAATCCACAGGAGTGTTTACTAAATTAGCACCCCTACCGGTGGACGAAAGCTAGCATATTCCTGTTAAAGGTAGCAGCAGCAAAATATGTGGTTAACGTTGTGAAATAGTCACAGATGCACCAAAACTATGCAGTTAGGTTTAGAAAAAAAAATCATGGTTAGGCTTAAAATAAAAACTTTTGTTAGTGACGTAACCTATGTGATTGATCTCACTTTACACATGTCACATACATCACATGACATACTATGTTATGTTGTTTAAATAACTCAATGTTGACTGTATGTCTCCTGGATTAAAGTCCTATGACTGTTTGATCCATTCAAATCCCCTCCCTCTCAACCTAAGCGGACTTTGTTTATGATACATTGTCTAATTTTGTCCTTTGCTCCCATCATAATTACAACAGCCAATAGAGGCCACCATCTAACAATAATCATAAATATGGGTTGTAAGTGCTGCTTGTACATACAACCTATGTGGTTGTATTTTGGAGAAAAATGATCTCTTTTTAGCCAATATGGCTATTTTGGGTGGGTCTTCCACAATTATTCCAAATATGACATGCAGGATAAGCAGATATTATTCGGGTTTTAATAGCGTTCTTTGGACATGTGTACAGCACATTAGTATGCGTCTTAATGGAGGTTTTAACACAGTTTGCAACACGTGGGCTCTTGCCTGTTTACAATCAGCTCTGTGCGTTGTCATAGATACTTTGTACACAAACCAACCAGCCAACAGTTTAGTAGGAACACAGTCTTTTTTTGGATAAGGGAAAAACATAAGTATGTTGTGCATGTTAACAAAATCATTCAGCACGTTTACATGCACAGTTAAGTCAAGCTACAGTTATAGCTCGACTAGGCCATTTAATTGGACTACTGTCTTTGTCCCAGTATACAAGCATAGTAGGGGAATCGATTTATTAACCGAAGTATGTCTGACTCCACTACAATAGGTGGCGATACCCCTTCAGCCTGTTAGCATTGGACCTTTTTCCAGTTGATCTATTTCGTCACAGACCAAACAATTGACGAACAGGTTAGGTATGGTTAGCTAGCGGCAAAGTGGTACTATGGCTGTCAACTTTACAGTTATGTACATTTTTTTCTGTCCAGAAATGCACGGCTTTGCATGTAGATTTCACCATGTTGTTACCGGCTTTTTCTCCTGTTGTGCAATTAATGCTATTTGACTTCCAGGTCAGAACCCGGGGCGGACACCGTGGAGCATGCGCCTAGCGCCTCAGCCAGTTTGGATCAGATTGACAGTAGGAGTCGATCTGATGCAGGAGTAATTCACCTCACAATTGCATTATCTGGGTGTGTTAGTCCAACTTTTAGAAATTCTATTTAGTACAATTTCAGTTGGACTAACATGTTTACATTTATCTTATAAGTAAGTATAAGGCACTGATTAAGAGTAAGAAAAAACACAGTCAAATTCTCTGTACTTGAACACCCTTACTTGGCCAATAAAGCTGATTCTGATCTTAATTATTTCTGTAAGCCCTCAAAGAAAGAGCATCATCCTCCCTAGACAAGACAAGACAAACAGCTATTGAGTTTTTACTTTGAATGTACCTTTAGTTTATGCAGAAGTCTACGTGTTAAAGGCTACTGTTTACATGTGAAAGAGGTCTTGTCAGAGCACAATCTGAGATGTCAGAGTTGTAGCCTGCTGCTATCCTCCAATATATTTTGTATTATGCTAATGTTCAGATCTAATTGTTCACTCAGGGGTTAGTGGATGTGACTTTGACTCCAAGCTGACCTTTCAGTTAGGCAATAAGCCATTTTGCTCCACCGTATTAATATAGGAGATTTATATTCTCATAATGGAGGGCCTCCACAGCCGTATTACTCACAGTGATTAGTGACTAATGAATGACTGCCAACCTGTGTTGTGGTAATGCATTCCTCTGACTGATTGTGGTCAGCGCTGTTTGGGAAGGCAGCCAAAGGAAAAAGTTTATTAGTAAAGCCACATTAATTAACAAGTTACAGGAAATTAATCTAGGGAGGGGACTCCATTACTCTCCTTAGCATGATCTCATTTTTATCATATCAAACCCTGATGACAACAAAAAGTAATATTGCACCAGGCTTGTTGCTGGATGTTTCACAATTACATATGAGGGATTTTCAGATCCCCAAACAGATATTGCTCTAAAATGTCATTGGTGAGCTATGGTTGGCTTGTACAGTAGGTAAGTGAGGTAGCGAGGTTGAGCTAAGGGAAGGAGGAAGTGGCTATAACTGGTTGGCTCTCTCCCCTCGGACCAGCCCACGTTATTACCTTTCTTTCCTGGGTGGATATGGTGAACGCGGGAGCTCTCAGGATGAAGAAAGTCTCCAATTTTGAAGAATAATTGCGTGTCCAGCTCAGTTTGAAGGCACTCGCAGACATTGGAAACTTGTTGATAGGCAGAGCGCAGGTCAATGGAAGTTGAGGATTATCGGGGAAGTCGCCTAAGGCCATCACTTAACTAGGAGTGATTCAGCAGTCGATCTTGCTGTTACCCTAAACAGAGTGAAGGAGAAGTGCAGGCTTGCAGGGGGTTTATGTGTAGCTTTCAGCAGCCAGATAGATTTGTGCTACCTCCACTTTAATAAAAATGTTCTTTCCTGCAGAGAAAAAACATTAAGCGTCTCTCGTCCACAGATGCTTCTCTCTCGTCTATGACAGTGTCCCCCGACCTCCCGCATGTATGAATCTGTCACTGATGGTCCCGACTTTATAAACCTGCACAGCTTTATGTAAATGATACAACGATTTTGGAACACTTCCAGCGCTGGAATGATAAGTTCCTCTGTCAACGAGAAGGCTCACTGTATTAAGCCCACAATATAAGAGACAATTTATTCTGTCACTCTGTTCAAAATTGCTCCAATCGTGACTGTTAACACTTAAAAGAGCAATAAGGAAGATTTTTATTGCTCTATAACACAAAATGACTGCAATATATCTGCTGGAGTTTGATAGGATTTTAGATTAATTCCAATGACTCGGTGATTACTGGGCTGGATACTGAAATTTCTGGCTTGCACAGATCATGTTCTGATCTATAATTCCTTTTGAAAAGAATGCCTACGATTTTTTCCTTCTTATTTGTGATAAAATACATGCTCAGTATACATTAATGTTTGATTTATTTTAACCCTTTAAACTCTGTAATAGAAATGGTCTGCCAGGTCCTACACTGGTATTTTTGCTTATTGTGATGTGATTTCTTGGAGTATCTTCAAATGCTTTACATCCCTAAAATCTGCACAACATAAGCTAAAAGGTTATGTAAGTCAATAAACCATAATAATTCATAAAAAAAACTACTGAAATTATGTCAGAAAAGAATGACAAAAATCAGACATATTTTAATCAGATTTTACAAAATAAAACTATAATATTAATCTGATCTATTATTTCTGAATGTATGAACAGAAACAAAATATCTCTTAACACTTCATAAGTTATTTGACCTATGTACATTATTCAGTTTTTGAAATATGATAATTTTTAATGAGTAGAGTGCTAAGGCATTGTCAGTTTCATCATTCAGCCCTCTGGTGCCACCACGTGTGTTTGCACCAAATGTAGTGCAGAGATGTCATTATAAGCATACAGTGTGATGATATGGAGGCTAGAAACATTAAAGAGGCAACAGATAGGACTTTTTCCTAAATATATCATTATGTAAATAATGTGGGTTGCACAGGGTAGTATACACAGTAAAATCAGACTATCAGTGTTTATATAGGTTACTTAGTGGCTGTGCAATCTTTGTAATAAGCTTCTGCCATCGGGGGCGAAATTTCGCGGAAAAAATATGCTCTACCGCAGGAAACGCGTCATGTATTGCGAAACTGGTCGGTCAGCCAATCAGGGACTGGAGCTGGTCCTTATGAGGAGTTGGGCATGAGATAGTTGAGTCACGAGCACAATGGCAGACGGACAAAGTTTGGAAACAAGTGAAAAACGGCCTAGCGAAAGATAACAAGCTCCTCTGTCTGAGGAGGCAAAGAAGAGCAAAAAGGAGAGTGATAAAAGAAGAGGAAAAACAAGAGTAAACCTCAGTCAGGCGTTCAAGAGATGGAGGGAGCTCCGTGACCAAAGAGGCTTCAAATTCGATGTCCAGCTAGCTTTCTTTCTAATGGATCAGTAAGTAACACGGCTAAATGTTAGCTAGCTGAGAGAGGACTGTACTGTACTGGCTGCTAGTTCATTCCTAGCTGGCCAGCATCGCAAATCGCCGCAACCAGGGACCGGGTAGCGAGTGTTGGTCAGCTGACATCCTCGTTGCCATTCTACGGCAGCCCTCGGACAGTAATAGCAAACTGTATGACTGTTGTAGCTATTATGGTTTTTATTTTAGATAGAGATATATAAGATTATGCAAACAACAATCTTCCGCAGCCATAACAGGTAAATTCCCTGGGAAATTCTGGCGTAATTATAGCGAAATACTACATTTGCATGGCAGGTAAGGTAAAGTAATAAAAGGTAATGACATGATGACAGGGAAGACAGAAGCCTTAGCTTTCTGCTGTTATGGTTTTTATTTCAGATTGATCTATAAGGGATTATACAAACAAATATCTTGCATGACCATTACAGGAAAATTCCCAGATTAATTCCACTGCAATTATGTCGAACTACTATGTTTGCACTTAACATAAGGTAAGGTAACATTAAGTTATGACATGATGGCATGGAAGCCTGAGCTTTTGCAGCAAAATGAATTGATATTCTGGCTATTATGGTTCAGATCAATATACCCAGGATTATGCAAACAGCAATCTCCTGCGGCCATTACAAGGAAATGCTAGCGTAATTACGGTTAAATACCCCATTTGCACAGCATAGCATGTAAGGTAAGGTCATGACATGATAATGGGGGAGACGGAAGCTTTAGCTTTTTGCTGCAAAAAGAATGAATGCTTTAGCTATCATGGTTCTTATTTATATCTGTTTAGACAGAATCATGCAACAACAGCTGCAGGAGGTTCGTTTTTAAAGAGTTTAACATGAATGGTAAATGGACTTGCACTTGTTTAATCCCTTTCTAGTCTCCTGGGCACTCAAAGCACTTTTAGACACATGCCACATTGACCCATTCACACACATTCATAGGGGGCTACTGCACAAGGTGCCACCTCCTGAGCCACAACCACAGCCATGTCAATGTTCCTGTCAGTTATTGGCCATTGGAATAGCTCTTTGTTCTTTAAACTATTGGTACCCAACCTTCTTGGTTTCCTTGATACCAGATGTCTACTTGTGACCCAACATCACAGGTTCTGGCCTCAGTCATAAGCAATCATAAGCACTTTTCCGTCTCATTCTTGACATTTATTATTCTGCCTGAACCTGATTGGGCCTGCCCCCCAGGGTTCAGGCTGGGCCAGGCTGTAGTTTCTCAACATTTCCCTGAGGTTGAACTGGGTCGGGTTCACACTAATTTTCCTATTCCTACTGTATATAAATTACGAACACATAAGTTTAACTTTCACTGCGCATGAAAGTTGGTTATTTGGTTATTTAGAGCACCCAGGGCATCTGCCACTGGTGCTCTAAATAACCAAATGGTATATCCCAATAGCACTTTCGCAATAGTGCGAGTTTGGAGTGACTTTTTACAAATGCATCCCATGTTAAATATCTGATAATGCACTGAAAAACTTTAGCCTTTATTTTTGTTTGTTTGTTTGTTGGATTGATTGTTTGTTTGTGTAACCCTTTCACCACTGGCTCGTTAAGTATTTAATTACTTCATGTTTTGCTAAATAATGTATTAAACTCCTTTAAACTCAAATCTGTTATCATATGATGAAAGAGACATCTCCATGTAAATAAACTGTCTAGGGTAAGCTATGACTGTTATTATTATTAATTATTAATTAGAGGCTGACGGGAATACTCATAGGTTTCTTTCTTAATAAAATGCAAATGAAATGTATGAATTACCTTATTAATGTAAACATCATGAAATGACACAAACACAGTATATTGCCTTTTTGTTAGAGATATATCAACACATTTCAAATGCACAAAATCACAGAAACCCTTTAATGAAAATAGAATAATAATAAAAGAAAATACCCCAAGTGGTCTTTAGTCTGTTCAACCTTTTTGAGTGCACTCTTTGTTTGGTTAGGTTTTTTTTCCAGCAAGCTTGCATTTGGTTTTGTTGGCACGCTTTAAAATTGGAGCTCATGAAGAAACAAGGCAACAGTACCTCCATGTGGCCAATGGGAATAACTCCTACGGCGAGGAAAATCCCTCGTGTGTCTTTCTGACTGTTGCGGCACAGCAGCGATGAGCAGCGCAGTCCTCAGCCTCACCCAGCAGCAAGAGAAGTCTATCCACGACACCCGACACACACGCGCGATGTCCACTGAAGCTCCGCAGGTCCTGCAATCTCCTCCCACATACATACACTGTTGCCAACTCCTCAGTAAGAAAAGTAGCTATTGGCTGTCCTAAAAGTCGCTAGAAGTCGCTAAATGACGTCATCGCCTAATTTGCATAATTGTCCATATGCATGTAATTGTAATGCCTGCTGTAGGAGAGAGGAATAACGTCGTGGGAGAGACAAAAACTGAGTAAAAAAACACCCTGAATATGTTTAGAACTACAA
>NC_065517.1:7925580-7925731 GCF_006386435.1 Epinephelus moara | reverse complement strand
GAAAGGTCCGACCTAAATGAATAAAGGTTGTAATTAACGAAGCATATTAATATTAATGAAGGAGTGCCTACTGAGCGCAGCTTTTTATTGATCGTTTGAACGTCGCGTGGTGGTCATTTTCGATTAAAGGCCGACGTCTCAGCGACGTCTT
>NC_065517.1:7829682-7925487 GCF_006386435.1 Epinephelus moara | reverse complement strand
CATTTTCGATTAAAGGCCGACGTCTCAGCGACGTCTTGGCAATGAGCAAACGCTCTCCCTGCTACGTCTTAACGATCTAAACTTGATACATCGGGCTGATGTCGGCCAGATGTATGTGTGATATCTGGGTATATACACCCAGTCGTGCCTCGCCACTCACCAGGAACCTCTTTTAACGGTCACAGAAGAAACAACAAAGCTATTTTCTGCCAATTTATTCCAGTAGAGCTTTGTCAGGACGTCTAATGCCAGCATTATTTTACCGTAGAATACTGTTGACAAATAACATTGATATTTATTTGGTTTTAAGATGTGTTGTTTAAGACCAAAACTTCATCTTGATGTAGACGGTAAGGTATGGAGAACAAAACCCAACATCTGTAAACATCATAATGTTAACATCCACACAACAGAGAAATTGTAACATCATTAGACATTTAAAATCTTGTCGACCAGAATTTTAATTCCAACTAAAATTTTACTTCTGTCTGACTTAAGAGTCCAAGGTCTTTCTGGTGTCAAATTAATGTCTGGTGCAAGCTTGGCAGAAATCATGCAGACTCATGTACGTGGGGTTGGGCCTGATTTTTTGGGCCTGGTCAAAGCACTATCTCAGACTGTTTCATTTAAAGGATTTTTAGAAACGTGGGGTAAAGGTATGTTTAGGAAGAACAAAAAGCATCAACTTTTAAATATGTTTTTTCTTTCATATCCCTTTGATCATCACTGTGATTCTCAACTAATCAATATATTTATATGATATAATCAAAGCCAAAAAACAGGAGAGAGACAAAGACAAGAAAAAAAAGAAAACACACATTTTCTTTAATCTGTTTCCAATAGAAAATAAAGATCAGAAGAAAAGAGTGCCTGTGAAACAAGAAAGAAGACAGCAGACTGCAGCTCTAGAATGAAGAAAAATGAAATGGAAAACAACAAATTGATTTACATTAAATAAAAATGGAAATATCCTCATAAGCCTTTAAGGAGTCAAGCTACTGGAGGAAAAATATGAATGATGAAGATGAGGATTTTGAGGGGATCTTGTGTCTTCTAAGGATTTTTTTTTTCATGGGAATCCCTTTGGGGGCATCACCGATTTATGAAATAATTTATAGGTTCACATCCTACGGAGTGAATTTACTAAATAAAAGGAAGAATTGCGGTTGACATCCAAAGTCATACAGTCATACCACAGCATGGCTTTTCTGGGGTTTGTTCCATATTTTAATTGCCATCATTCTGTATTTCTGTCTTTAACAGTCACAATGAACATTAAACAATTTTACTGTCGGGGCTTCCCACAGTTTATAGCGACACCTCACCTGAATGAAGACTGCCCCCTGCTAATGTCAGGACAAAGTTTTATGCAAATGTTATGCATTTTTATTAGATGGAGAAAAAGCTCTCCACAACACAGCAAAGTCTATATAAATTCAATAAGGCAAATGTTTGGGCAGTCAAAGAGTAACTGATCACAGAGTGAAAGGCACTGAAGTCTGATTCTGCTCAGCTGGTGACAATGATTGATTGATTGTTCACATGCATTACTTTGCAGTTAATAGTTAAGCAAAGTTGCAATGGGGGCAAAAAAAACTTTACAAGATGCGACAGCACATCAATCAGTCAGTTACAGTCAGGTTGGTATATGTGAGAAAAAGTCATCACACTAGCAGAACCAGTGGTGGTGGTTAAACTCCAGGCTGAAGGTACCAGCTGGGCACAGTTTACCCAACAGTCTCCACTGAGCCCCAAAAAGCATTTTCCCCATGGACCATCATTATAAAAGAGACTTGCAAAACTTTTAACAGACAAAGTCAGTAATCAGTGTTTAAATTATGATTTTTTTAAACCATGCAGGACCTAGAAAAGCAATTTTCTATTTGCATGACATCATCTCAATGTAATGTCTATGGGCCACACAATGCAGAAGAAAGAAAATAAAGTTTTTGGCTTTACTGCTGCACGAGCAATTTTACTTTAAATAAAACGGCACCGTCTTGATCTGATATCCGGTTCTTAAAACGGTGGTCAATGTCTGAAACTTTCTTGACCTATTCATCCCAAGCCCCCAGGAACAGCACCGGGCTTCAAAGCCAATACATAACGGTTGAATGACGAATAAGAACTTGTGGGTCAGTCGTGATGCCACAACCCGCTCTTACCCTCTTATCCCCGCTCTTAAAGTTGTCAAAATCCGGCACTTGGGCAGTGACTTGCGGCATCAGACAGTGCGTTGGCATGTCGGCATGATTGCATGCTGTGGCAGTTATAGTTTAACAGTACCCGGCAGGGTAACTCCGTGGGACAAGAACGGAAGTTAAGGCAGCAAGAGTCTGAGTGGGGCAGCTGAGAGGGGTGGTGGATGGGTCCAACAAACACTGATTTTCACCCGGGACGCCAGTGTTTGCCTCCCGTAAGATTATAAACCAAACACTGTACTTTTTCCCCAAACCTAACCAAGTGATTTGTTGCTGATGATCCAGGTAATTTCCTACCATGGAATTGTCAATACATCCACCCCAAACTCCTCCCTCTGCAAACTCTTTGGCTCTATAGCAGCATCACAGTATTCCATCCTTTGATTCTGCAGGAGCCCCTCCAAATGAGTTGGTGTGCATAATCTGGATAAACAGTTTTTTACAACAACCTGTGTCTTACCCTGTCTGACATCCTTTGACAATATACCCAGATCTCAGCCATGACTTCGGTGAACACAGTGTTATCAAAACTGAAAGAAATTATGTGCAAAGCCAAGAAAAAGAGCATTTGTTTTACACTGTAGTTTACCCTTGTAGTTACCCTTTAACTTTTTGTAGCAGACACAATAGATGCTTGTAAGAATGCAACATCAAAATCCAATGCAATATGTGAAAAACAGCATGTGGGAGACAGAGCAGCATTTTAAGAAACCCTCGCTCAATGGCTCTCCAGTTCATTCCAAGGCATTATGCCACCGCAGTCTTGTCAACTTATTGACAGCTAATTTAATAAAGTGAGACAATAAAGACCTGGCCAGACACTGTATCAGCCAGAGCCGTCCCTACCTAAATGCATGAATGGCGTCCTCACAAGGACAGAGGTGCTGCCTGTCAAAATGGCCAGAGCACTGTCAAAGTCTGCAAACTTTTTTTCCCTTCTTGGAAAAGCACAGCCTAACAGCAGCCGTCACAGTCTGTCAGGGATGAGACACAGCTCCATTAGCACCTCGGGCTACCTCCAATGCTGAGACAAAAACACCAGCGTCTGGGAGCTTTGGCATCCAAGTGTTTTAGTCTCAGTCATGGACATTAAAAGTGATAGGACTGTGCCTTATAGATAAGTGATATTTGACAGACAGTGTTTTGATGATCAAACCAGAGAAATAAATCTCCCCTGTCTTCATGTTTTTAGGTGCCTTTAGTGGAAAGTCCCTCTCTTACTGTATATGTTTTTATTTGTCTGTATTCTCTAGTGATTTATGTTGTGGACGTTTGTATCAATTTGTGCCCCCTCAAAAATTTTGGCTGTACTACGCCCTTGTCAGTATCTGTTTGTTCTGATGTGTTGGTTCATAGATCCCATACATCATCTTAGTCGCCAGCAACCACAACAGTTTGTTTGTGTGTGTGTGTGTGTGTGTGTGTGTGTGTGTGTGTGTGTGTGTGTGTGTGTGTGTGCGTGCGCGCGCACGCATTCAGCAGATTGGTCTTTTAGTTACACAACATTTCTTGGAGGCAGAACTTTCTGGCTCTGGAGAAAGAAATAATCTCATTGGAGTTCAACCTCAATGGCTGGAACCACAACTTTTTTCAAAGCAACCGTCCAGCATGTCTTCCTGTTTTCTGTTCATCTCCATTTTGGTGCAGGGACCACTGTGGCATCGGCGGCTATATTCCCATAACTGCCGTAGCTCTTCTTCAGAGTTGCTTGTTAGCAGGATGGAGTAGCGAGGAAAATCTTGTGCACAAAAAATGTGCTGTAAACATAAAGCTTAGCTCAGACAATTCTCTCAGCAGCCCAGCTGCCTCCATCCTTATTTCAGGGCCAAGGGCTTGCACAATGTCAAACTCTGTCAGAAGTGAGACGAGGTCTTTAAAAGATGCAATGACAACCGACACAGTGGGGACATGACCAGTCCATCTTTTATCGAGCAAACCCTAAAGGCCCTCACCCTTGTAATGTACAGTGATTGGAGGTTTCCTGAAAAAGCTGTACAGTTGTACATTGCAAACACTGAGAAAAAAAATATCCTCCACCATTTGTTCTGCTGGCAGGGAATGTACAAGACGCGGCTGGTGATTGAGGCAATGTACGTATGGTATTTCTGAAGTTTCTGTTCAAGATCCTCTGAACACCACCGTGCTTGCCAGACACGACAGAGGCTCTGTCATAATCTTGACTCACTATCTTGGATGAGCTTCGACCTGCTTTTTCTAATTCACTGATTATGTGTTGTCAACATTTTGGCGTCAGCTGCACTCACACAGGCCAGTGGCCAATTACAATAAAATATACTATATACTATATATATATGCTATTCTTTTTCAGTTGGTCTGAATTCACAAGCAATCATTCTTATTTTTAAATTTCTAATTAAATCTCCTGTTATTTTCACAGAGCCTGACACATGAGACACTTTTTTCCCCCTGAAACACTCGACTTTGGTGTTCTACTGTGACCTGTGCAGAGCTGTCTGTGTCAAGGTCATCTGGTAGTTTAGCTCTTGTCAAAGTGCTAGCCATGCCAGCATCCACAATAGCTATTTTTTTTCACAGCTCTTATGGATATGTTAAAAAAAATCCTAAGTGCTATATCGTAGGCAACTGTACTGGCTTGAGTTTCTTGAAGACGTTTCACCTCCATTCCAAGAGGCTTTTTAGTTCTAACTGACTGGTGGGGAGTGTATCACCGAGCACAAAAAAAAACATTTAGCAAGAGTGAATTACAGGTAAAGTCAATATAAGCACGCCATTAGATGTGAATTCCTGCAAGGTGGCGCAATGGACGCAATGGATATAATGCGAAGGGTGTGAAATACACGACTTAAGCAGTGCAAAGCGAATAGTGTGATTTTGCATCATATGCTCATTTGCGAGAGATGAAAAATCTCAACTTCAGCAACCAATTTGCACCATAGCCAAATAGCATTGAGATCCTCAGGGACATAGGACGCAGAGGACGTACTGGTGGAAGGTCATTCATCAATTAAGCAACTGAACGCACATGACGCAAGTTATTTGCGCGTTTGAAGTGAGCCAATACAAAATATTCTAGCATTTAAACATGTGTGAGTAATGCAACACGAAAATTTGTATTGTGTTTGGTGTGTTAGAGAGGTATTGAGGTCACATGTGAGCTCTGAGTTTCAGAGTTGAGAAGGTCACATTACAGTCATTGACCCACCTGGCCATCATGTGTTTCGTTAGGGTTAGGTGGGTACAGGTGTGAATAGGTGTTAAGCTGTCTGGGGAGGGATCTTCAGACTGCATTATAGGTGGGTAATAAGTGGTTTCATAGGCGGCCTCCTTTGTTTGACAATGGTCCGTCCATCTCCAACAGTGATGGTTTAAAGAAACTCAAGCAAGTCCAGTTGCCTACCATGTAGCATTTAGGATTACCATGACCTTAATGACTAAGAATCTTCACCAACGTAACAAAAAAAAAAAAAAAATGTATTTGTCACAACCCATGGAGGGATGACAAAACTGTCTTGCTGGACCCTAACAGACATTTCCTCCCCACAGCCATCCCATTAATGTGGCTAAAATTGGATGGCAAGTTTAGCACAGCTTCTCTTTGGACTTGTGAGTGTAATTACACAATTCAATGAATCCTGAAATAGAGAGTAAGACATTTGGAGGTTCCCAGCAAACACTGAGACGAACGACTATTGTTTGAACATCCAACCAAGATGTCCCGTTATGGTTTTAAAAAAAGTTCCAAAATAAAAGTTGTGCTGACATCTGTGATGTTACCTACCCTTCAGCTGCAAGTCCTCCAAGCAACATCAAAATACAATGTTAACATGACCAGATAATAAACTAAAATCAACCCACACAGGGCTCGACCCCCAGTCCTCTGGGTGAAAGCTCTGTGCTTGAACCCCTCATCCACTATGGCTGGGCGGTATACCAGTTTGTACCGAAAACCGGTATTTATTTTCGTTATGATATGAATTTTTCATATACCGCAATACCGGTGAATAGCCCAAACAACGTCCGGAACGTGCGCGGCGGGAAAGTGTTTCAGCGGGGACCCATTTCACCGCTGCACACCACAGGCACGCTTGAGCGGGTGAGAGTGAGAGCATAGAAAAGTTTAGAGGCGAGAATGGCTGCCGGAGAGAGTCCTGAAAGCAAAGCAACTGTACACGATGACCCAGAAGAACTCATACCAAAAAGAGCAGTGTTTCCCCTATATGCAACTAGCAGCGGCGCACCGCCGTTTACAATTCTCCTCTGCCCTCTGTATCGCGCACGGCGGAGTTTCGCCCCGATGCGCACACACCCACACACACACACACACACACACACACACACGCACACACACAGACAAAGCGCACACACACAGGTGAGCACACTAGAGCACGGCTCGGACCGCATTTTCCTGACCGAAGACGAACCGTCCCGAGTCCGAGACAGTTACGGCCGGGCTCCACCGGGCACGTCAGCGGCGCGACACGTCTGCAGCGCGAGTCCCGTAGCAGCTCGCCCCCCTGTTAATCAATTACAGCGGCTCCACCGGCAACGGGAGCGGCGCGACAACCCCCGTCTGTCGCGCGACAACTCTCTATTTTACGCGGCTCTTCTATTTTTGTCGCGCTACGCTCCCCTACGCGACCCTCCAGCAGATAAAAACTACATGAAATAGTGTGCTAAACGAGCACAATGTGTTTTTAAATGAATAAACCATTATCAGAGGTGATATGTGATGATTTTTTTTCATGCATTTACCCATGTTTATCCGTGACATTGTGTAAATGTCCGTGGCGGACATTTGAAAGCGAGTAGATGACAAACAGTACAGTAAACTTGTAGATAACTCAAATATATGTAATAACTTAGGTGGAAAATGCTTTAACATTTCATGCAGCCTACATGCAGCCTCTCGGCTCGGCAAACGGTAAACAACCCTGCTGGCTTCTCTACGTGTCGCTTCCATACGCAGTCAGTGGAGCCCAAATGAATGGAGCGGAGCGTGTGTTGCGTTCAGGCGTTGTCAGGTAAATAACAAATTCCGGCACTTGAATAGGCCATAGCACAACACAGCAGCATGTCAAGTTGGCCGAACCTGAGCAAAATACCATGAAATACCGTGCAACCGATATGATTTTTTCTTAAAACCGTGATATGAAAATTTTGTCATACCGCCCAGCCCTGTCATCCACCACAACTTGTTGAGTTATGGACTGTCACCCTTTACACCAGTGGTTCCCAGCTGGTGGGTTGCAGTCCAAAAGTGGGTCACAGGCCCATTTTGAATGGACTGCAACGGTGTAAATTATTATAATTATTATTTATTTTAAGTACAGAGCACAGAGCTTTTATTTTGAAGCGCCATTTTCTGTCATAGAGTGAGACAGAGACAACGAGCTAGCCCAACAACAGGGCCAAATGGCATTTATGATACTGAATGTATTCAACTGTGGGACCTTGAACTAATGACTAAGGAGAAATCTGGACCCCAAGGCTGGACCAGATGGGAACCACTGCTAATATGTTATCTAAAACGTCACCTGACTTTCTGGCAAAAAGCCCTGAAGGCCACTTCTCCCATGTGTGAATGCAGACTGGTTGGATAAAGACTTTTAGCTCACACAAACGCTACATGTAATAACTGTCATGTAAATATACTGTACATACATGGCATGAACATTTTTTTTGTTTTTTGTTTTTCAGTTAAAAACTGGGCATCAAATAATACTAGTCTTTGAATGTAGAGTGGACGTCGCAGTGCTGCCATTGATCACAACCATTTCACAACCAAACAAACAGACGGTCAATAAAATTCCATTTCATTCAAAAAAAGCACAAATAAATAAAAATATACTTGCTTTTGCTTTAGTCATAGCAATAATATTATCAATATTTTCTGGTTTGTAAAAGAAGGTCCAACTGGACCATTATTGGACATGGAAACAACAACATGTTACAATGTGTTTCAGCTGTGCATCAAACAGTTACTAAAGGGTTCCCTGTGTGTCACTACGAGACACTGAGGGGTGTAACAAAGAATTGTTATTTGATGACCTGGAAATGAGAACAAATTGGCTGTTGACTGGTATTTCAATCAGGAGAGACAAGAATATTTATGTCCATGTGCACAAAAGATGAGAAATGTGAAAAGTCTTTGGTAAACAGACCCCATTGTTGTGTTATTTATTCCAGGAGGGTGGTAAAGACGTAGTAGGGCAAGGAGGGTGCGACAGTTCTGCCTTAAATGACAGCTGTAAGGAGCAGAGAGGAGAGCAAATTTATAGTTTGGTGGTAGCAACATGAATGGCTGAAGGAAATTGTATCAAAGTTTGATTGGCTAACTGGGAGAGAGAATGCTCATAATCAGCTGACTGGAGGAAGTGGTGGGACTGGGATAGAGAGACAACAGTGAAGGGATATAGCACAAAGAAAGTCTTCCTGATTGAACTTATGCTGAGCTTCATGACCAGGCTTTAACTTGGAGAACATTTCCTCCTTAACTCCACCTAGCAATTTTCTTTGAAATAGAATTGGTGTTTATCTCCGACAGTGTCCATCATTTCGTAAATTAAGTTTTACAAACGTTCTTTTTAACCTAATTAAAGTTGTAGGCAGTGAAGCAAACTCAGAGAATCTCTGACCTACTTGCCCTTACTCCCACTCCCCCCTCACACACACACACACACACACACACACACACTGAAACTCACACAGACACACACTTCCCCTGAAGCCACTCTTGTCTGTGCTAGTGAAGGTATGCTGATTTGAGGTATACCACCACCATCAACCAAATAAGCTGTGAGTGGATTGGACGATCAATAAACTTGTTCTAATGCCTTTCTGAAAAGTACCTGTTTACCACAAGGACGGTCCAAATGAAAAGCTGTCAGTCCACAACCCTGATGGAAGATAAGGCTTAGGTGTGTGTGTTTGTGTGTGCATTTGGAGAAAGGTTGGGGTGATGCTTCAATTTACAGATTGAATTGTTTTTGACTGTGCACCATGAACAGGGAGGAGGAGCAGACAGATACAGTTGTAAGTGATATAATAACATATAGTTTATCAGACATAGCTAAGAAATGACTATATAGCATGCATACTATGTTGAGCCACTGACTCTATTGGCCCTGAGGAAAACAAACAGCCCGGTAGAAAGGGCTATGTCTATTTCCTGTCTTCTCCCCTGAGCTGCTTTCAATTTGCTCTGTGGCACCGTACCCACATCAAGGGCCAAGGGCCAGGACCTGCTCATTTACTGGAGTGTGAAATGTCAATATATACTCACAACAAAGGGTATGCCGCTGCACGTCTGGCTCTGCGGGTGCTCTTATTCGAACCAAAGCCCTCACTCTCCGAACGCACAGGTAGTCCTCAAACCCAAAGATTCACATTACAACTACCAAATGTCCACTTTGAAGAATAAAAAGTCGGTGATGCCAGAAAGTCCAGGATCAGGTCTTCACTCATGATTTTGGTTATTCTCTTTGTGGCTCCTCACCCTGTAATCCAGAGAGATAACTACATGATAATATATAGATAGGGTGTGTTAAAAGAAAAGAGAATAGCCTGTAGCAAACTTATTTCCCTTCCTCTGCCAAATGTTAATCTCTTGTAAAAATGAACAATGATTTTACCTCCGGGGTCACATTGTCTGCCTCCTGAGTCACAAAAGGCACCAATTAGCATCACAGGAGCAGACAAAACTAGCTATGATTGCCCCTTTTGAATCCTGTATTGTTAACGTATTGTACTAGAGGTTTTTATGTTATTTTAATGGGGAAAGGTAACGCAGAATCATACAATGTTCAAAGCCGCAAAGGTTATGGGCATTAAGTGAACCGACTCGTGACGGCGAAAATGAAAGTCAAAATAAAGGGCAGCACTTGAGAGCTGCTTTTATCTGTACCTAGAGTGAACCATCATCCTGTTTATTCATGCACAAAGAGCCATGTTAAGTTCCCTATATCCCCTTTGATGCCGTCGGGCTGGCAAGGCATAGCTATCCCTCTTTTTATGATTACTGCAGTGGATCTGATTTAGCTGATCTCTTGTGGGATTCTCCTCAAAACCTCTCCGAACTAATAGGTTTGCCATGTTTAATGATGCAGGAAATTTTACTGAATGGAAGTTATTTATCTTTATCAGCGTCCTCAGAAGTGGTCTGTCGGTCAGGAAAGTGTTGTGTTTGTCATAGACTCTGGGTCAAAGCAATACAAAAGCCAGTCACTACTGCAGTGGGATTTCTGCCAAAGCAATAGTATGCATGAATGTTAAATTACAATAAAAACTTAACATGTCATCAGTGAAACATACATGATTTTCAGACAGAAACCTTTCCCTGCAAGCTATAGTGCTATAGTCCACAATGACAGATGAACTAGTGACTTAACCCAGTAATAGAATTTGTTGCCTTTTACCACTTTCTCAATAAGTCATCCAAACCAAATGAAGTTGTTATCACTATATCCTCCTGAGACCCCACCGACCTGACATGAGAACATCACATTTTGGCTTTGCTGCACCACCTTATACTCCATTCTGCTTGACTTAGACCTGTTGTCCTCGCTAGTGGACACTTTTTTGTGCCATCAAATAGTAGCAAAAGCACAATACACTAATACATGTAAAAACAAGATGGCAACCATCTCTGCCAAGTCAGTCTACAGTAGCCTGGTTCCAGACCATAGACCCCGCCCACTCAACTGAGTAGGCTTGCATTACTGGTCTGGCATACTTCAGTGAATTTGCGATTTATCTCGTCCAAACGATGGACGGACCAATGAACGCCGGGGGTCTAGCGATTAGCCAATCAGCGCCACGCTGATGTCAAGCTGTACGCCGGTGGGTAACTGGTGAGGATAGCAACAATGGCGACCGCTACAGATCCTACAGACCACATTAACGATGCTATCGAGGTATTTCGCCACTACTCGCGTTAATGGAGGACCAAATTAAGGAAGCTGCTAAACTGGATTTAACGGCGATGCAGCTGGGCGTGCACGACGACGGAGACATTTTAAACGGGCAATGCTCGCTTGTTTTCGGCACCCCCGAGGCATGGATACTAATGACGTCAGATTCTGGGTGAGCCGTTGATCTCTACTGATTGGTTAGGGAAAAATCAAATTCCCTCCCCCTTGTAAATCGCCTTCAATGGAAGCCATGTCAGACTGAAGGTTCTGAGAGCTTCAGTCTGACACTCAGGCTAAGTCTACAGCTGATCTGGACACAAAAGTGGGCAAGGTACAAAACCTGATCACATTTTATGATTGAAACTTGTTTAATTATGCTTATTAAAGTTTGTTTGATATGGTATACAAATTAGACCAATTTTAGCAATGGCAACAAGGTATCAAGATGCCGTTAATTAAGAAATACTAATTTGAGGACAATCAGACTTTATTATCGTCTTGTTTGAAGACAGTAGGACTTAATCATTGAATTATTACAGCATTTCATGAAGGCCAATTAGGTGTGACAGACTGTTTCTAGAGGCAAAAAGGACGTTCCTAGCTTGGAGGATGGAGCAAGGAAAATTCATACAGAGTTACTTAATGAACAAATCCCAGTTCAACAGTCATGTTCAGGCAGTGATATGAACAGTGATGAACAGTTTTAGACTTGAAAAGTGACCTCTAACTAATAGAGTTACAAAACATCGACGAAATGTTTTTGCACAACAACGTTCAGGCATTGAAATAAACTGTTTTATACCTTATTACACACTTGTGGCTATTAAAAAGTATTTATTCATTTAATTCAAAAACTACTACAAAAGACAACACTTAGCTTTTTATACTTATCAGATCCTACTGATCCCAAATAGCTCAGAGAAATTAAAAATGCATACCAAACAAAAGCTTGGGTCTTAGGAGAATATTTAAAGTAACAGTGTGTAAGATTTAGAGGGATTCAGTAGCATCTAGCAGTGAGGATTGCAGATTGCAACCAGCTGAAACTTCTCCAGGTTAGAATTCCTTCAGTGTTCTTTGTTCAGAAGATCATTACCAACAACTGAATTATCCGCAGAGGTCTCTTCCTCTGCAAAACAAACAGGCCCAGTAATTTAAACTGATAAAATACTGAATAAATCAGTTTCACGTTACAAATCAGTGTTTCTCCGATATTGTTCAGCCTATCAGAGACAGGCTGCTAACCTAGCACCTGCTAATCTGTGCTTACCCTTTTTTCTCTGATAACTTAAAACCTAGACATTCAGTAGGTTTTTACTGGGAGCTGAACTATCTGCAGAGGTCTCGTCCTCTTTAAAAATAAATGGAGCAGTGTCCTGTTTTCACAAACATCAGTGTTTTTCCACTGCTCTCATCGCCTGAGATGCTGCTAACCACAGTGGCCGCAAAAACGCAAATGGCCCAATCTAGAGCCAGTGTTTGGTTTGTCTGTTCTGGGCTACTATAGAAACATGGCGGTGCAATGTAGCAACCCCTGTAGAAGACGACCCACTCCCTATGTAGATATAAAAGACTAATTATAAGTCAACAAAAACACCATACAGAACCCATACTTATTATTATATTCAATTTCTACTAATGTAATCCCTCAATCCTACACACTGAACCTTTAACAGTGCAGTATGTTGTATGTAATGTTTAACAAAAACATTTATCCAGTAAGTCCCTTGAGATTAAAATCTGTTTTTCAAGTTAGACCTGGCTAAGATAGCACACCATTACAAGGTTACAAAAATGATAAAATACAGCATGTCAAAAACAGACAAGGGACAATTAAAAACAGAGCACGTTAAAAACAGATATATAATTCAAAGTCCAGTTTAGGAATAGCAATAGTAGACTTTGGTTACACTGTTTTTTATCAGAGCTTTGAACTCTCCCGTTGAGACAAAATTATGGAGCTGGAGTGTGTTCTGAAGGTTATTCCATGACCAGGGTGCAAAATAGGAAAAAAAGCTGGTTATCTAGTAGAGCCCCCTCCTAGTGGAGCGAGAATCAAAACAGCTGTTGGTGAGGGACAGGAGGTTACACTAATATAGAGTGAGTTTACCCAGAATGGCTTTGTAAATACAGAGGTACCAATATCTCCTTAGGCGTAATTAGGGCCAAGAGACTAGTTCATAAATTACAGAGTGACGTGTGCATGATGGTGAGTGTGATATTAAATACAAAAAGAACTATGATACACAGTCAAGGCACTGAAGTGTGGGGAAGGAAGTACGCATGTAAATAACACTATTGATAACGTTAATATAGCTCATGGGTTTCCCATTTTATGTAGTTCTTACCTGATATACTTATCATGAAAACAGATACTGTTTCATATGTGGTAACACCGACTACCATTATTCTATGAACAAACTCCCGTCTGGCAGAATGGCCAATTGACCCCACTGACAAAGCATCCATTGTGTTTTAGCTTACAGAGTGCAAGACAGTGAACCTTCTCATCAATAACTAACTAACAAGAGAGAAATTTCTTATCTGATGATCCTACCATCAGGACATTTTATTATAATGTTGTCCTTCCACAACTGTGATTCATCTGATTGTTTTCAGATGTGCCATGGCCAAAGTTAAGGTTGTGTACAAACAATGGTGGGTTAATTGTGAGGTTGAGCCAAATACTCGAATGAAATGAGTATCCAGTACAGACAATGTACTTGTTACAACTATGTGTATTATACGAGTAAAATGTGTCCGTATCAGTACTCATTTGGGTAGCTGTGTTCAATTTCTTACTCTTGTGATCAAAAATGATCTGAAGCTCAATTCTGAGGCTGCACTGTAAATAATTTTCTTATAAATAATACATTTAGCAACTTCTGATCAACCCATATCTTTATCAGGCTTAAAATAATTACTCCTTGTTAGGTCCCACCCCCTCCGTATTTAAGCCCCACTCGCCTATATTTTAACCCCCATTCCAAGTGGAGATATGCATACAGGTAATTTTTGTTGGTTGAACAGATACAGATAATGGTGTACCAACCTGGTCTCACTCTGAAGTTGCTGAATGCCGTTGGGGTGATACGCAGCCAGTCACCATTATTGTTTAACAGCACTCAGCGGCGTCAAAGGGAAACACGGCGGGACAACAACGTAAGTTAAGGGGTTAGAAGTTCAAGTCGAGTGGGTGGGAGGGGTGGTGGATGGATCCAACAACCACTGACTTTCACCCCAGAGGCTGGTGTTCGCTTCCTATAAGACTGTGAAGCCAAACCCTGTAATTTTTTTCCTGAATCCAACCATGTGCTTTTGTTGCCTAAACCTAACCGTGAGTGTTGGCTAAACTGAACCATATATGGTTCAGTTTAGCCAACACACACGGCGTTAATTGTTGAAGAAAAGAAAACATCAATTCACAGTGTTGTACTTATGTAGTGCATTTTTTTGAAAGACACTGTACTCATTTCTTGTGAAAACAGAAGTGTATTTTGAAAGCAGACTGCATGTAACAGGCAGAAGTTGACACACTGTCCCAGGACATCAACAACAAACACACCCAGGGTACCCTGCACATCATATGTCGCCGCGGAAAGTAGAGCTGTAGTCAACCAAAGAAAACCTTGGTCGACTAAAGTCGCACATAATCTTCAACTAATTGATTAGTCGTGGGGAAAAAAAATCTGCACGTTATTTTTACTTCTGCAGTGGTGTGTCTGTGTCACTCTGCAGTTACACCTCCAAAATGCTATAGTCTAGTTAAGTGCTGTAAAGTTTAGTTCAAATCAAAAAATTTTTATATAGCTGATTCAAAACACACATTAAATATGGCTTAATAGAGACAATTTCAAACACAAGTACGCAAATTGGCTTCACAATAAATAGCAGAACTGACAGACAAACACTTGTCTTTATCTGGACACATTTCCCCCATCAATACAACATGCTAACGTTATTAGCACAAGTCTATGGCGTTTTACATTGACCTAGCGTCTAGCAATCTTTTCCTCTTCTCATATAAAACCAGGGACAACAGCAACATGTAACAAAGGTAACGGCACATAGTTTGGCTCCATTACAACTCACAACATTCACCGACAAAACAACTGTCTTATACTAAACACGTTTTCCAAGCAAATACAACATGCTAACGTTATTAGCGCCAGCCAATGACATTTTACACTGTATACATTAGCCTAGCGATGAGTGGAGATTTCCCCTGCTCATATGAAGCCAGGAGAAATCCCGAAGTATAAATCACTGAGGGATTAATCACACACACGACTTAAAATGCTATTTTAGTGGAGGCTTTACTGTCTTCACAATTTATTGTTTCTTATCTGTGAAATACAAGTAAATACAAGCTCTGTTTCCACTGAGGGAAATGGTGTCAGTATACAGAAACTGACAGGAGGTCTGCGTCACCGTGACGCTGAGCGTGAGGGTGGGCGAGTTCAACTTTCTGTCAACAGCAGGGGTGTTTTGAAAACACCCCCATTTTCAAAGATAACTTAGCCTGTCCCCCCGCTGCAGGAAATAATGGATTAATCCTGGAAAGCTATTGATGTAGCACTTTTCTTCCTTATGAAAGTAACACGGAGATTATTTGACTAATGAGAATTTGGTCGGACGAGAGCATAGCGACCAAATAATCGACTAGTCGACCAGGAGACTACAGCCCTAGTGGAAAGTCTATGGGTCTGTTCGAAACCGCATACGTACCTACTACTCATACTAACTCTTTGAGTATGTAGTGTGTTTACACTGTGCAGTATGCGATTTTGAGTATGCGAGAAGTTCCCGGATGCATACTAGATTCACCAGAAATGTTGAGTATACATCATGAGCTTACTACTCACACTCAAATTACCCAAGATGCAACGTAACGTGACGTCATTGATCGTCACTTCCTTGCCGCGAACAGGACAAAAGAAAAAAGAAGTTATTTATTTATTTATATTTATTACTACTGTATATTATAACTAATTAAACTTTATGAAATCATTCAATTCACAACGACTTTGTTGTTCAATGATGTACATTTTTCCCTCCAATTTTCAGGCTGTGAGGTATGTTATATTGCGTTGTATATTATGATTAGATTTATAGTTGATTAAAAAGGAAACTTACATCTGAGAACAATCCCAAGTCGATTGCGAGCATGATGTACCGAAGACGGCGGGCCGATCTTCGTCTCAGAGCTGACAAGACTCTCCGGTGAGTCATTTTGAACGGTCAAATTCCGTTAACGGGACGAGATCGGTCAAAACGGCGGTTTCAAGCTAGCTACATCAAGGGTAGGTTCGCCTCCCGTTTTCAAAGTAAAAGCACAAATTTTATCGTTATGGTTTTCTGTATAAGAAAGGGCAACGGGTGTTTTATTTTGTGAAAATAACCGGAAGTGCGTTGCTCACTACGGCTAGCTTGAGTAGCGCCGAAATCTCCAAAATCGTCCGAACAAAATTGTAAACAGCTGGTATTTGGTCAGATTTTCAACACGTTGTGGATCTAAACGGCTACTTTCTCGCCTAAAAATGTTTCAAATGTTGCTAAAGTTATATATTTACAGAGTTCAGAGCTTAAGGGAAATCAGATTAAGGCCGGCTGATTTCGGCTTGGGCAGGAGCGAAATGCATTGTGGGTTATCATGTAGTATGCTACAGTGTAAACGGTCTGCATACTGTCTGTTGATTGAGTATGTAGTATGTAGTATGGCAGTATGTAGTATGTAGTATGCGGTTTCGAACACAGCCTATGACCACACGTCAATATGTGACAAGGTCAGAGTGAGAATCTGTTGGCTTATCTCTAGTTAAATGACTGGGTAATGGTAAAGAAGTGACATAATGTGTATTACCATCCACGTTTTTCTATGTGCATTTTCCAATTAGGGCATTAAAAATCAAAGGCAACGGAATGGAAATGCCAGAGAATTTGAACAAGTCTAAATATTGCCCCAAAAAACGGTGGAAATGTTGATATATTGATGAAAACTAAAGTGCTTTCGCTCGATTCTGCTGGTGTCAGGACAACAACCTATTTGTAAATGTCAGAAAAGCTAAGGAGATGATAGTGGACTGTAGGAGGAAGCAGTAAAGGAACTACATCCCCTTAATATCAGCGGGTCCTCTGGATGGGGTGGACAGTTTTAAGAACCTTGATGTCCATTTCACGGAGGGCCTGACCTGGGTGCTGCATACTGACTCAGTGGTGAGAAAGGATCGACAGAGACTGTTTTTGCCCAAGAAACCTGAGGAAATTACAGGTATCTCCTCAAATACCGAGGAATTGCTACTCCTGCACCATTGAGAGCGTCCTGATGGGGAACATCACTGCCTGATACAAAAACAGCACCAAAAAGGACCACAAGGCCCTGCTAAGAGTGGTTTATCTGGCTGAACATACAATAGGCATTGCTCTATCCTGTTTACCAGGCACTGCAAGAATAAGGCCAGGAAGATCATCAAAGATCCCAACTACCTGAATAACCTTTCTCCCTGATGAGGTAAGAAGGGTAGAAGGAAAGGGAATAAGGTACCGGATATACCAGTCCAGCACTATGAGGCTCAGGAAGAGCTTCTACCCTCAGGACACAGGGATCCTAAATAAAGACACTGCTTAAGACTGCTCATAAACATGTAGTCATTATTACAGTCCTTTTAAATGCATAATTGAAGGAACCGTTGGGATTACATTAAAGGGTAATTGTACCTAATGATTTCACAAGGCAAATAAATTGATTGATTGATATTTTTGATCAGCTGAGGTTTGCCTGGACCTCTTTTAATTACGTCATCTTGTTACACACTCTTTATTTGCAATGGTTTAATGATACCTGACTGGATAATTAGTGCCACCGACTGCTGATCTCACTGCGCCCAAAACTCATATTACAGTAGTTCGGTTAAAATGAACACTACATTTGGAAAGAAACCTGACTAAAGTGATTAACTCAACTCTATTTCAGCCTCTTTCAGCTCAGTGGTTTGGCTTTACAGCCTGGAATTAATATGATTCAGACAGACAGTTAGCAACCACCTGGTGAACATAGTGGAGCATTTCACCACTACAATTCCGGATATCTTTGTCAGGAGTTAGTGAGGACCAAAACAGAGTTAAAAGAAAAGATTAATCAAGTTTTGGAAAAGATTTGTTTATCAAAAGGGAAAAATAAAAAAGGTATCGTAATAGAAAGGTGCAGGAATGATTTCTAAAACCAGCAAAAACAAGTTAGTTACATTACTGGTTCCCTCATGTTTAAGTCAGAGATTTTCACCTTTTGTTCTATGACATAATATATGTCACTAAATACCTCACTTGTGAATTTTGAAGCTTTTGGGTGTCTTTAAAAGGCAGTTGCTGACATGTGGCTAAATGAGACAGCACTTCAAAATAAAAGCTCTGTGCTGGAAATTCACTGTACTTTGAAATAAAGTGTTTTTTATTTTTTTTTATTTTACAAACTTCACATATGTTCACTTGTGGTCCATTCAGAGTGGACCCAAAACCCACTTTTGGACCACAACCCACCAGTTGGGAGCCACTGATGTAGTTCATTTAAAGCCTAACATTAGCTCTTTATTTGCATTTACACTTCAAAAACCATAAAAATGGTGTTCATTTATGAAGATTTTCTGGATGAACGAAAAGTGTATCATGAACTTTTGTTTGCCACAGAACTTTACCTGCAATAATCAAAAATTAAATGCAAAAAGATCCCATAGGCTTTTAGATGAGGGAACCAGGGTAATGCTAACTTCAGTGTTGGCCTGAAAAATGTCATTCCTGCAGCACTCTTTGGGAAAGTGGGTAAGAAAAGAGTGGTCTTCTTTTTTTAAAGTCACATAAAAGTCACTAACTACAGCTTTTCTCATGGGGATAATCTCAGCTTTATTAACAGCTTTGGGGATGCTTCATTTACACAAGAAAACTAGAGTTAACCCACTGAGCAAGCCGACGTTGTGACAACGTCTTTTAGACGTCATGGTCCGATGTAGAAATGACGTTTCCATCGGGTGCAGAATGAAAGTTTTTACAATGTCTTTTTTGGACGTCTTCTGGACGTCTAGTTTTGACGGCTACAGGACGTCTGTACAAGGTTAAAATATGGTCCAAAAATGGTTGGTATGGATGTCCTCTCGACATCTTATATGGACCAAATTTGAACGTAATTTTTATGTACAAAAATATTTAAAATATTGGCCAAATTATGGTCCATTTACAACCTTGTTTTCCAATGAAAATATTCAGTACAGCATTCAAAATACACTTCAATTGTTGTCTTCCATTGTGAGATCATACAAATACCATTATCTTGGGTGTATTGTAATGTGTATATGTAATGCGTTGTGTATATCCCCCTTGTCCCTATTTTCCCATGAAAAAGTCCAACGTATTTCATTCAAAATACACTTTATTGTTGTCTCTCACAAATTCAAATCTCTCACAAATCACAAATTCAACTTATTTTGTCTACGTTTAATGTTGAGTTGTGTTTGTTTAATGTTATCTTGTGTATGTTTAATATGTTTTTCTGGATGGAGCATGATTAAGGTGTTCCCCAGCATGTTTGCGGACAGCATCCTCAGTCCCCTCTTTAAATGTTTTCAGTACAGCCCCTGAAAAAGTTGGAAGACAAAATATGTTATCTCACTGTATGATACTTAATTTCAACACTAGGCGGTGCTTCTGTCAAAGCAGCTTCTCCATACTGACAAAAAATAATAAAATAAAAATTAATAAAATTGATCAAATTAATTTTCACCCATTCAGAAATCAGATATTTAAAATCTGATTTCATAAATGTGTTTACCATCCCCTTAAAGTCCACAGTGTACTCTCAATTCAGTATTTACAACTTCCAAATCTAGGAAAAATGCTTATATTTTTTAAAAACTACAATTCCCTGGGACCGTGCCATGCAGTCCCAACACAGTTGTAGTTCTTCTGATTTGCAAAGTACGGTTCTAAATAGGGTTGTAAAAGATATATCTACCCAGTATATCTAATATTTAGTAAAGCCAAACTAGTTATTACACTGCATCTAGATGAACTATGTTAAGAAAAAGTAAAGATGTTTCAAGATTCAATATTTTAGCTAATACGCTAGAAACGGCGTTTTTAGGACGGTAGGTTTGTTTGCGGCTTGTAAAATAGGGTCGTAAAAAGATAGATCTACTGAATATATCTAATATCTAGTAAAGCCAAACTAGTTATTACACTGCATCTAGATACCGAAGAGGTCGTGGTCATTTCAAGTATTTCTGTGAGATCAAGTTGAAAATGGCACAAAGAATGCAAACTGTCTGATAGTAACGTTAGCTACAAGTAGAACTGCATGGATGGGCAGAAGCATACTGTTACGTTAATGCTGGTTCATGGCCGGAAAAAAAACGAACCATAATTTAATTTGGTCCGGACCTAGACGTAAACGGTAGTAACCAGACTGAAAAAAACTGTTTAATAATTAAAATAATGAACCGTAGCCGTGCAATAACGTTATACGGTCATTAAAATTGGCCCTGACTAAAAGCAAAGCTGGAGATATTCTCAGACAACAATCATGAACACAGTGAAAGTACACAGGAAAAGTAGACGTTAAAAAGATTTGTATTGCTAACATGAAATAAAAGGTAATGTGCTAAATATAGCTACTTACCGATCAATTCAACCTCTCTCTCTCCCAGATAGCAAAACCTTTTGGCTTCTGTTTGGCCCAAATTTGGCTTGTCATTTTGGCAAGGTTATGGCTGGGCTTCTGGGCCCTAAATGGCCCAAATTAGGCAAGCCAAAATCACACCAAAAGGGAGCCAAACTTCACCCAAAACTAATTGTGGACTTCCAAAATATAGCCATAATTGTCCCAGAAGAGCCTCAAATTCCCACAATCCAGCCAAAAAGTAGCCAAAACTGACCCAAAGAGAGACCAAAAGCGGGCCAAAAGAAGGCCAAAAGAATGCCAAAAGGGGGCCAAAATTCACCCAAAACTAATTGTGGACTTCCAAAATATAGCCATAATTGTCCCAGAAGAGCCCCAAATCCCCCCCCCTCCCCATGTCATAATTTTTTACTGCTGTATTTGAAAAACAAATAGGAAGATTTAAATCATTTCATTTTTTTTTATTAATTGCATATGGCCCTGGAAATGTCTGACAGGCACACAAAGATCAGTTAAAAGTAGAATGCAGGCAAAAAAAACACAACAAGCAGGCTACAAATGAGAAATTACATCTATCCAACATCTTTTTTTCAAAGTGTGCCAAAGTGAGGAAATTAACTGTTGTATAATAGACAACAGTTATAAACATGTTATAGAACATATCATAGAACATATATACAGTTCTATTACTATAGCCTCCTTCCATTCAATGCGCTCCTGGCTGGGTGCTGGCTGGGTTCTGGCTGGGTCCTGGCTTGGTCCTGGCTAAGTCCTGGTGCTTCCTCCTCCCGCCGTCTCTATCCCCAGCCCAGTAACCACTTTTTAATTGCTTTTGCAATCTCATTATCAGTGACTAAAGAGCAGGCGGGGTTTCTTCTCACAGCTTCTAAAAGTAATAGCATATACACAAAGACAAAACAAACAGACTTACTAAATCTACTATAACCTCGGAATGCTTCATTAAAAGCTTTAATACAGTTAACTTACCCACTACCACCGCTTTTAGATGAAGCCTTTCAAAGGCCAGCTTTCCATTTACACCACTCCAGGTTACTTTTAGAGCCAGATCATTTCTCATGGCTCGTTTGAGGATGCCCCGACCTGTGTCTTTCATAGTGGCACCCCCAGCAAGTCCTAGAGAGGTGACCTGAAAATAGCGAAAGAGAATTACCTGCATTGATTTGCAATGAAGTACCATTACATTACCCTAACCTAAACGAATCAAAGGCAGCTTACGAATTCCTTTTTTAATCCAGGAAGAGACTAGAGGTCTCATTCCAGGGCCATCTGTGTGTGTGTGTGTGTGTGTGTGTGTGTGTGTGTGTGTGTGTGTGTGTGTCTATCTGTCTCTGTCTGTCTGTGTCTGTCTATCTATCTATCTATCTGTATGCCATTTTGCACTGAAAACAAAAAAGGAAAATAAAGGGAAAACATAATTAGTTTTTTTGAAGAAAAAACAAACAAATAAAAAAATATTAATGCCAAACAATGCCAAAAAGTAGTACGGAGCCCCAGACATGACATGGGGGAAAAAATAAATAAATTGTGGCCACAAATTAGTATTTCGTGGGAACGAAATACTAATTCGTTCATGTCATTCGTTAATGTCATGTCTGGTGCTCCGTAAAAAAGAGTATAGAAGACGTATAATCTGCTCAGTGTATTTTCTTTTCTTTTTTTTTTGAGAAACATACTAAAACTAACACAACGTCATGGTGGAAGAAAAAATAATAGTGGAGGTGGACAACAGTATTTCATAATACAGCACATTATACAATTAACAAATAATCAGCATTGAAAATGATAAGAGTGATGTACAGTATGCAATAATTAACCTCTTGTGGAAGCTCCCACATGCTTGAGCTGTTGACTTGTATCATTAGAACAGACATGTCTTGTGATTTTCAGCCTTCTATGATTTTATTACCCTTAACAGCAGGCACTTCCTGACAGCTGAGAATATTACACTTAGGTAGCCTATTGTTCCCCTCTATTAAATATGAAAGGAGGTTGACAATCACCTGTTCTCATGATACAAGTCAGTGGTGAAATGTGTGTTTCTCTTCTATAATACTCTACATCTCGGAGGCGACGTCTTTCCGCATGGGCTTCTGTCGCGATTCAAACGGGGCAGAGCTTTGTGGGAAATAGTAGGAGAGACACGGCGCGAGGGGGAACCGGATCTCACACAACACCTGTCTGCCACAACACCAGAGGGAACCGTGCACGTCCGCGACGCACAGCCCCACGGACGAGTAATGTTGAACAGTAAATCGACTTCAGAAAGGCAAAGTCACCTGTTGTTTACATTTCAATGGTAAAGGTTAGGAAGCTATCAATTATACTTTCCTATTCCTTCCTATTAAGTTCTCTCTGTGTAATAACATTGATATTGTAGTTTAATCGAATGGGCTGGGTCTGCCTGTTTTACAAGAATCAAGTTTGCTACCAATTAGCTCGTTTATTAGCCACCACACAGTTAGCCTACAGTTACAGTTACAGTAACAGTTAGGCTACTTTAACAATACTAACTTTAAAGTAAAACGTCAACCTTATCGGGTATTTTAAAGGGGCAATGACAGAAAATCAGATTTTACAATTAACCTTTACTAAGTATACATTTATAATATTTTAACATGTACATACCTCAGTGTTGATCTTGCTTTTAAAATGAAGTGGGGTTCTCTTCTGGGTAGAAATATGCCAAAACACATCCAAAACACATCCATATATGGAATCAGATGTTGCCGCTCTTTACTCAATCTTCTGGCTTGCCATAAACATGCCATACCATCCCTAATACTTGATCCCGCTCTTTGCCCAGTCTTTTGGTTAACCAGACATATGCCATAACTCAGCCATATATTGCTGGCGCTTCCTTATCTATTATGGACAACCTTAATCATACCACAGTTAAGCCAAAAGGCTTCCTTAATGTCAAAAGGAAGCCAAAAATGACAAATGTATGCCATAATACAGCCAAAATATTTGCTATCTGGGCTGTCTGTGTCTGCGACTGCGACCAACTGCAGGCAGCTAAAAATAAACTATAACGGGTACGTAAATTCAAATTTGGCGGGTTCGCGCTTGCGCAGAACACCCAGCAGGTAGCAACCGTTGCTGCTGTGCTAATACCGCACGCACACAGGCACACACACACACACACACACACACACACATACATTACAAATGTATTGGGAGTCCACATGTGTTAAGGTTTGATTACAGAGGCTGTTTTGAAATTTCATGTGGTGAGCAGAAAAAAATCGACTACAGCATTCAAAAATTGAACGTCATATCAACGTTCAGATGAAGTCGTAGTACGACGTTCAGATACACAACCTATTACGGAGGTCATGTAGACATACAGATATGGTCCTGGACTGACCGACGCGATATGGACCTGATCTGGCAGTCCAGTCAACGTCAGATGTTTGGTGGGAAATATCTGCTCAGCCAACACATTTTCTTTGGTGTTAAAGTTGGAGTAGGCGACATAAACCTTCTGCCTTAAGCAGGATTTAGGGGCCGTACATATGCCGCATCTTTACCCGCCTGGAAAACGCAAGGTCGGGTGCTGAACGCTATTTTTGCACCTTTTTTGAGCCCGCTTTCAAGAGCAGAGCGGCAGGATGCATCTGAGGTTGCTAAGCAACCTTTCCATGCACCATATTATAGTGTATTTACCAGAAACCCTAAGTGCAGAGCTGATCTTCTTCCAGGCGCTGTGGGCCTATCGTCTGTGGGACAGATGTAAAGCTCTGGCAGCTCTGCGCTAGAATGATCAACTTTTCCATATTTGCCACAGACAGATTTTCACGAAAGAAAGGAAAGACATCTGTCTGCTGTGATTGGCTGGTCCTCCTCACATGACATGCAGTGCGCGCTGCTGCGTTCCAAAAGTTAAACTCAGTTTATCTCGGGGTGCAGCCGTCGTGCCTTGAAAAATAGCCGCTTGGGAATGTGTGTGCACCACGACAGCGTCGCTCTGGCATTTGAGCGCGCCTGCTACATGTCTACATTGAAAACAATGAATTTGAGGGCGCCAAAAAAATGCTGCATGTGTACAGCCTCTTATACTTCTGCATTGAATCGACACTGTTGCCTGACGTGCACCTCCCCAGAAATGTAGGCTTCTGCTAATAATGCATGTTGTATTTATTTGGAAAACGTGATAAGTGCAAGACAGATTTTTTTGTGGGTGAACCCTGTGAGCTGTAACAGAGTTGAATTTTGTAACATAACCTTTGTTAAATGTTGCTGTTGTCCCTGGCTTCATATTAGTAGGGAAAATGTCTGCTAGCTGCTAGTCTAATGTCTACCATGTAAAATGCCATAGGCTCATGGTAATAATGTTAGCATGTTGTATTTGTGGAGAAAATGTGTCCAGCCAAAGTGCTTTGTCTGTGAATCCTGCAAGTAATAATTAAGCCGATTTGTGTACTTGTAATTGAAATTGTTGCTATTAAGCCATGTTTAATGTGTGTTATGATTCAACTAAATTTTATAGCACTTCACACAGAAAATCCACTGCTGACTAGTGTTTTGGAGGTGTAACTGCAGAGTGACACAGACACACCACTGCACAAGTATAAATGCTCACAACAGCATAAGCCACGTGTGTAGGCTACAGCGTAGGCTCTGCATAGAGCTGATTAACAAATATAAATTTACATTTACTCTCATCTGCCTCGTATCAGTCCGCCAAGCCCCACCAATCAAATCACATACCAAACAATTTCCCTTTTAAGTTTCTTTAGAAAATTTCTGAAACAAGTTGAGATGCTTTTTATTAAATACATGTCTGCAGTGGCATTTTCTCTTTGTGTCTAAGAAAATATATCTCTATGAAGACTAAATACAGTTAAATAATGTGAAGGTTTTGGCACTGAAGGAACCAAAGGCATTGAAAATCTGGGGGAAAATGCTGCAAGATAGACCACACAATAAGATGAGGGATTCAAATTCTAACGGTTATTCATTCTGTCAGATCACAGTTTTATGAATAGCCAGATCATACCGAATAACCTTTCCTATGAAGCCCCAAAAAACATTGCCTTCAAGCTGCATGAATACCAATATTTATGTTCAGAAAGTTATGTGGTAGGTTCATACCAGACTATGTTCCAAGTTTTGGATCTGAACTTCGAACTTTATTTTGATGCCAGCAGTGAACACCCTCCAGCATGAGGGTGTTTTGGATTACCTTCAAGAGAAACCATCAGAAAGACACAACTGTAGCATGCACTGGGAATATCTTCTGTTCACCACTATCTTCAACTTAACACCAGTGGTGAGCACAGAGATGGAGGCCAGGGGGAGTAATTATCTGTTTGTCTTCCCCGTTTTGTTTTCTCTCACCACCAAACACAGCAGCTGCTCCGTTAGCACGTAGCTATTGATATTAGCATCAGAGTAACATTAGCTCTGATCCAGGAATGCTAAATCCCTGGAACAGAGTATTGAGTTAATGTGAGGCTGTCTACATGAATTTGTACAGAGACTCTCCTCACAGTATGGGAAACCAACACAGCAGCCAGCAGCATGAGGAGAGTCTCTGTATCCACAGCAAGGCGCATTAGCATGACTCCTGTGACCTAAGAGCTCCATTAGCAGCTGACACAACCCAGTCACATCACTATGTGTAATAACTATGTTATTCCTCAGCACAAAATGTCTTTGTTTCACAATAACAGCTCTAGAATTGTGAGATGCCCATGTTTTTTCTTTGGTCTATTCTTTTCTGATGGTCTGTGTCCACGTCATTTGACTTCCAAGTGTCTTTCTGAAGGAACAAACAAAAAAAAGACAACTTAAGTTTTATTGTTAGCTAAAAATGCAATATTTTAAGAAACCGTCGGCATTCAAATTTGTTTTGAGAACATTCAAAGTAAGAAATGTTCATTTCCTTTTCATAATCTTTGTCCAGTGTCCTTGATAACTCAACAATACTGTATTGGGTTACTATAAAAGTCATCAATTTGAATTATATCTCCTCATGTCTTAGAAATCTTTTTTTCTTTTTTCTTTTCTTTTTTTGTTATTTTGTCAGTTTTGGATAACAGAAGGCTGCATTTACCCATAATTGCCAGTCACCGTTTCTCTGGAGACGGAAACCAGTCTTAAGGTCTTTGCACACTGAGTCCATTTTTGTTTTCTGGGGGGGGTTTTTTTTGGATGTGGTTTTTAAATTTCTCATCCGAAGAAAAACTGTAACGCACAAAAACCTGGCACGCTGAGTCCAATGCATATTTTGTTCTATGCTTTGTGAAAATTGTCTTGCATTCGGCACCACAGTTTCTCTCTGTCTGTGTGCAGTCCACGTCCTTCTACTCTTCATCATCATCCACCTGAATATTTCTATCCGACCTGTTGAGTTATCTGAGTTACGAAAAGATACTGTGCGACTTAAATGACTCACTAAAGTTTCAAAGTCAGTGTGCAAATATGACTGGCAGTCATATTTGATGAAGTCACCCTGGTTAGCAATTCAGCCCAGCACACAAGAAGAGAAACGGAAATGAGGAAAGTAAACAAACAACTTAGTTGAAGGGGGGTGAAACCAAACTTGTTACATAAGGTAAGAGTTTTGTTTTGTTACGCTATTGAGCTCTTACGCAGCAATGTTTTGTGATGGTTTGTGTTTTTGTTCACTGACGCACAGTAAATGTGCTCTGTTCTTCAACATTGCCTTCATCGCTCTTAGTTCTCTGAAGTTGGTTTGGTGTGTCTGGGCCTTAAAAATCACTTCACTGAACAATCCTGTTTTCATAGTAAGGGTAGGGAATTACAGAACCCTGATTTACCCAACTTGATTCATTCTGGAGGAAGTTGATTTGTGTAAATGGGTTTCTAATTGTCTTTCTAAATATACGCAATATGCAGGACAAATACTTCAGACAGGGAGAGTTTTTCTGTGATTGAAGCAGAGCCTCAGGATTAAAAGAGACACAATTACACACAGTGACGCACTCTTGTATTCAAAATAACTGACTTCATAAATGAGTGTTATTTATGAGGGGGAATTGGGAGGTGCAAAACTGGGGAGGCACGTCAAATAATTTTTTAAGCACAAAGGGAAAGGGGCATTTGTTTTTTGTTTTTTATTGATTTTGGCTTAGGGGAGGGACACACAACATTAAATGGTTGTATTTTGTATTTATCTTAAATACCTCTGAACCATCAAATCCACCAGTGGGTTTAAAAGACATGTTTTCTTTTTTAATTGAACAAAATTTAAATGACACCATTTGTCACAGCCAGAAACTGTAAAAACAGACACTGTCATCAAACTTTAAAGGTTCTTAGGGTCATTCAACACATCATGTGCAAAGAACAAGAAAAACAAACTTTTAAAAAGTCACACCCCAGCCATGAACTGCCCGACTACAGCTGAATGTGAAACTCTGTAACACTTTATAAGTCAGTTCCCACCTCTGAATGTCAACAATTTGTAAAATTCTGACACGTTCAAGCTGTAAGGAAAAAAAATGTGCTTCTGACCTCTCACAGTGCTGTCAGTCCAAATGCTCCAAAAACAAAACCAAAGCAGAAATCAGAGGAATCAGTTGTATCATTAATCAGGTTACTACACTGTATAATAAGGCAATGTCTGATTATCTGTGTAACATAATGTCTCTGACCTGGTTCATTGTGTGCATGTAAACATACGTATGTAGTGAATGTTTTGTATATTGATTCCTTTGTTGTTTGTCATTTACACTGAGGGCAAAGTAAGCAGCAGATTAGTTGTGTCTATGACTGTGCGTGGACTTCTTTTCATTTTGTCTCCTTTGTAAATATCACACCAGTGTCTTTGTCAGACAGTATTTAAAAGTGAAGTCAATTTGCCAATCATACGGTCCATTGCAACTCAACTGCTGGATACTGAGCAGGAGCTGACTGTTAGTATAACATTTAAATCATTCAGTATCTTGCTTCTTAATGCAGTGCTGCCCTGCATGGGCAAGAATTGGCCCTATCTCCCCTAAAGAGCGTTTAAAGTATGTTTGACCACACAGCTTCATTCAGCCATCTCCTTTGTCACACATCTCTCTTACATGTATAGGATATGGTGTGTACATCCATATTGTTCAGTTCTTCATGTTTTTTCTTTCAGAGTGTGAAGAAATGTGAAAAGCATGTTACACGCCAGGGAAAACTTCTCCCGCTGGGTCGCCCTCACACTTGCCTTATAACACGTTGTCGGAGAGGTGCTGTTGTCACGCTTGACAAGAGCGCATACACTGAACCGATGAATTCCTCCCGCTACAGCTGCACGCGAAACAACCCACTTACTGCCTGTCGACATCATGCTCCGGATGAAATTGTATTCTTAGACGTTTATCTGTTACACGGAGAGACACGATGAGTTGTGGCTAAATATTCATTGTTCCTCCTTCAAAATGCACGTCTGACTCCAAATGAAACCTAGATACGCCATGAAGTTCTCATTTGTCACGCAAAAGATGTCATCTGTTGGCGGGAGCCGAGTCTACAAGAGAAGACAGCTGTGTGATTAAAATTCTCACACGCTCTCGCAGTCTAAAATACTTTGGGGCAGACGGCTTATTATGGCATTCCCTTTCATGTCTTTGGAATAAACTTATCACAGTAATACTCTCCCCCAGATCTCACATTGATTCACATCCCCGTCGGCATGTCAGGAAACTTCAGATGGAGATGAAACGAGAGGGGGAATAAATAGTCTTTCAGATATGCAAGTCTCTCTAATCAGCTGTGAGACAAACAGTGAGGGTTCAAAGAAAGGTCATCCATCAGCACAGCTGTTGTAGAGTCATCTAGACCAGTGGTTACCAACCTTTTTCTCAGACGTACCCCTGCAGACCTGTCACACAGTGTTACCCTTTACAGAGGCCACCAGTCATGATACAAATGGGCCTATTTGAACTGATTTTAAACTGGATGTTATTTAACACTATTAAATGCTGTGAAAGTGGATACTGTTACCCTACATAAATGAATCATGTTTTCATGGAGTGGCTAGTCTATCTATTTCAACTGTTAATTCATTACTTTAGCTAACTGTAAACCGTCTATAAGGCTATGTAGGGGAGGTCAAACTCATTTTGGTTCATGAGCCACAACCACCCAATTTGATCTAAAGTGGGCTGGACCAGTAAAACCACGGTATAATAATGTCTAGACGACAACACCTCCAAATGGTTCCCTTTATTTTGGTGTAAAGAAGTGCAAGTACATTCTGAAAATGTCCATCCATTTACATAACAGATGATGAACAGCCTGAGATGTCTTTTGAAGAATAAGTGCAATTTCAACAATATCTCTTTGATTTTCCACATTCAGTCTCCTATCCACTGTCATTACATGAGCATTTTTCTATACATTTCCACTGGCATCACCACACCACACTAAAGTGGAAACTACAGAAGAAGCAGGTAAAGATATTCCCTGTCTTACAAACCATTTATAAATCAAATGTTTTGGCCACGTCAGAAGTCTTTTGAACTGAAGCTGCTGATTGACAATATTTTGCACGATGTTCAATATCTTTAAATAGGATAACTAGTCATTGTCAGGGTGAAAAGCCTATGAAGCAGTATTTTACAGTCAGCTACTCCCTGTTTAACTTTCTCCAAAAAAATTACACCCCTTAGGGGCCATACACATGACACGTCATTAGCCGCATGCAAAACACGAGGTTGGGTTTTTTTTTTTTTGGTTTTTTTTTTTACAATTATTTGACCTTGGTTGGGAATAGAGGTGGAGCCAGACGTTGTGAACAATCGGGGCCATAGCCCAAACATAGGGGGATATGTTTCCCATTAATGGCAGCTATATACACCATTTTTCAAGTATTCCAAGATAATAAGGGGACTAAAAAATCTGTAGCCAAGGAAAAAATCATCCTGTGAAGACTACATTCTGTTTTGTATCTAATTGGTTTTAACTTTCTTCATCATTCTGAAACCTAAACACAACACATGTTGTGTTTGACGTATTTTCACTCCTGCCACCTAAAAAGATGCAGATATTGTCTGATGTTACTATTTTTAAGCTACACAAGTGGGGAAGGAATTTGGCGTAAACAGCATTACTAATTGCGTAGTAATAGAGCTTTTGCTCCACTGATTTGTTCATCCAGTCTGAGAGATAAAGAGGAAATGATACAAAGTTGAAGGTATGAAGAAAGGTCGAAGGACATCTAAAAAATTTGGGGCTTTTAAGAAAACATTTGGGGCAGGAGCCCCAGAGGCTACCTCAGCCCCACCCCCAACTCAGCCACTTATTGGGAATCACTGATCTAAACTGTGTTTGTGCTGCTTCTTAGCAGGAAAGGAGATCGTAGGGTAGCTTATGATTATTCCACTCTATATGGAAAATCCCAGACAAGCTCCCCTAAACCCTCAAAGGAGTGTGTGCCCATGATGGGAAGTGACAGGTGAAGGATGATAAAAAGAATTCATCCATCACCACCTTGAAAAAGTGCATTTGAATAGCTGGTGTCCATTTACTTGTCAGCATGTGGTTGGTTTCGTGGAAAGAGCGTGCTTTCTGTGAAGTCAAGTCCTGCACATAAGACGCTGTGCAGTAACCTCATGCTTTGATCTCTTTACCTGCTGTGTATATTTGATCTCATCCTCACTTTGTTAAAGTCTGACTGCTGTCTGGCTCACAATGTGGCAAACAATGGCCTCATGCTGAAATGAACATGGAGGATGATTGACATGGAAAACAAGATTTCCACACATTTTCAGGGTTTTCCATTCAGGCAGTGGAATCTCATAAAGATTTCTAGCGTTGCGGTGATCTCTTGTGGGGTGTCCTGCACCTCTGACAGTTCCTGTTCTGCTACATCAAGGCCTGCCGTCGCCAATTCCCTGCTATGCAGTTGCGGCTATGTTAATTCCAGGTGAGAAACAGCATGCTTCCCATTAATCCTCACAATGGGACCCACAGTGGTCCTCTAGTCGGCCCCCTGATCAGCTCCTGATGCTGCATCAAGTCACCTCCACAGGCACAGCAATGCTCTGGTTACCTTCGCACAGGGAATTAACAGGAACACACATGTCAGTGGAAAATGGGCCCAATTAGTCAGTTGAACCACCTCCAAAATGTGAAAGGAAAGGTCTCTGTTAGTAGAGCAACATAGTGAATACATGTACTGCAAAAAAGTACATTTGTATCAAAGACAGCTCCCCAGCCTTACTTTCTTGAGCTATTTCTCAGTACTATACCTGCCTATCAGTATAATTACCACTGGGGTCAGTGTACACCCACCGGCCCTTGGCAGTAATAAATGTTACATTCCAGGCATGTTGGAATGTAGGAAACTCCCACTTGATTGAAACGAAATGCAATGGAACAGTTCCCTGGAAAGATTTCCCAACTCTTGGCTTCCTGAGATGCAGTAATGTGGTGTCAGGTCAACACTGCAGCTTACAGTGTGCATGACATGACACAGCATTACATCGAACATATCTATAATCCTGAAAATACAATTAGGTACAACTGTCAAAACTTCTTAAGGTTGTAAGTTTGGTTTCCTGCATTTCTTACATTTATATTCATCAAGCACATAACACATGAGGGTTTTTAGAAGAATGTTATAAGTAGACATTGTAAACCAGACTAAAGATTTGTTTATCCAGGAAAAGACTGGCAAGGGTTTATCTTAACCCTGAGTATTGTCTACAGATACTTTTCTGGCTGCATATAGCCCAAACAAACTCTAAGGGCCATGACACACCAAGCCGACGGTCAGCCATAGGTCAATGTTGGGCCGTCTGTGAGCGTCTGTTGCCCTAGTTTTTGCTGTGTGTCCCGCACAGTTGGCACTAGTTGGCCCTTGTTGGCTGTTTTTCAGCCAATTCAGCATGTTGAATCGGCAGCAGAGCCAATTGGTAAGACGAATCACTCTGATTGGTCAGTCAGCTTATGCTAATCAGTGCACAAGAAGAGAAATGGAAGTGAGGAAAGCAAGCAAACAACTAAAGTCAAGAGGGCACACAGAAGGCTCTCTATTTTATCTGATCATTCCAAAATACATCTATTTTCAAAATGACAAGGCCATCTAGAATGAAGCAACTGAAGACCAACAAGCGGTGAGTAAAAGTAGTGTGAAAATAACAGGCAAACGCTGCTTTATTTCATGATTGATTCAGACCAACAGCTTGCATATCTGCAGTACTAGGTCTTCCAGTTTTCTTTTTGAATGACAAAGACAGACACTTTTCTTATGATGGCAATTTAAGGTGTTTTTTTAAAAAAAAATTTATTTTTTTATCATCATTTTTTTTCCAACATCTGTTTATTGTTTGTAATGTATGCACATGATCATAAATAGACTTGGTAACATTGACTCCAGCTGCTGTCAGTGGTTAAGGTGAAGTAAGATAAGCTACCTGAACAAGCGAACTGCCAACCACCAAATTCTAATCAGCTATTTTTTTGAGTCCAAGTGGACGTTTGTGCCAAATTTGAGGAAATTTCTTGAAGGCCTTCTTGAGATATCATGTCCCCGAGAATGAGATGGACACAAGGTCACAGTGACCTTGATCTTCCACATCCAAAATTTATTAGTTCATCCTTGAGTCCAGGTGCACGTTTGAAATTTGAAAAAGGTCCCTAAGGTGTTCTTGAGATTTTGCGTTCACAAGAATAAGACAGACAAGGTCACGGTGACCTTGACCTTTAACTACCAAAATCTAATCAGTTCATTGTTGAGTGGATATTTCAATCAGAAAGACTTTATGCTATATTCATTCACAATTCTCTCTATCCCACTCCAACCGCTTCCTCCAATCAGCTGACTATGGGCGTTCCCTCTCCTAGTTAGCCAGTCAAACTTTGACACATTCTCCGTCAGACATTCTTGTTGCTGCTGCCAAACTTTAACTCTGTTTTCCTGTCTGCCCCTGTCAGCTGTCATTTTAGGTGCAATCGTCACGCCCTCCTCCACCCCATTCACCTCCAGTCACCTTATCCACAGCCTAGGACAAGCTCATCAAAAGCCCACGGCTCCTCACATCCAGATCCTCAGCTCCCTCTTCATCTCATCTCATCACCACCACCACCAGTGTCTAGACTCCACAGGGGGCATTCATTAATCTACTTTTCACATTTCTCATACTTACATGCACATGCAAATAAATAGTTTTTCTCTCAAAACAAGTCTCTCCCAATTGAAATGAAGACATAGCCTGAGTCAGGTATGATTGAGTTGTATTTTCATAGGTAAGAAAGCAGAGGCCCCCATATCTTAGAAAACCTATTAGAGTAGCCTCTAATTGTACATCTCATTTTTCTAATTTAATATAGTGACACACACTCACACAGGAGTAGAAGATTTCCAATTAAGTGCTATGGAGTGCCTAGCTAGAAGAGTGAGAAATGCAATCGCAAGTCGGGCGCTGTAGTGTTGGAGCAGTAGCGCCAAATGTTGCTGAGAATTTATCTGGCCTGAACTGTACCCCATTAATGTCTGAGGATGTGTTAAAAAATATCTTTCCAATCATTTTCCAGACTTGGACATGACCAAAACGTGAGAGAAACAGGCCAAAGATTGCCAAATTCAAATATAACTTTAAATGTAATTTTATGTAATGAGGAATGTAGGATTCAGTACTTTTGGAGCTTGCCCCATGAGGAGCTGCTTTGATTTTGACCATTTTAAATTCACCTCCTGCATCTTCACCAACTTTATGGACAATAAATAAAAAAAACATGGATTAATAAATTGCTAGATTTCATTGAGCTGTTATATGGAGAATGAAGTGTTATAGAATGTGTAATTTAGTCTCACAGACCCTTCATTTGTGGGATTTGTGAATTGGACCACTGTAATGCACGGAGGTTATAATTATCGCCCACCAGCTGTGAATATTCAACCTCTGATTTTTAAATTGAATGCAAAATAAAATTAATACCCACCTCCACATGACTACCAGCTATGGTAAGCCTATATTAGATGTTACACACAGCGGTCACTGCTCATGTTAAAGCGGAGCACCATCTGTGTTTGAACAAGCATGATAATTTATAAGCTCAAATGTCCTCCTTTTGATAAGTACAGCAGCTGTGTTAAATAGTATTTCTCTTCTTCACCTCCTAAGCAGGCCAGCCGGAGGCAAATCAATATTTATAGTGTATGCACTCAGGTAAAAATAAGGTGATGTGGTGTTCAATGCTTCCTGAAATGTATTTGTTATTGTCAAATTTGGGGCTGAGGGTCAGTTTTGTCAGAAAAGCAATATTTACCTGCAAAGAAATGATTGTTTTCTATAATAGTCATCAATTTTAAGGGTTAGGTTAAAGTTTTAGACACGTTTGTCTTTGCGATATTATTAATTCGCAGCTCTGGGCAAAGTCATGTCTCCAAAATCAATACAGCGCACACAGGTTACAATTAGGTGGAAATTAAGCAGCGCCAAAGGCTTGTTCACCCTGTAAATAATCAAGGGACAAATCCTGCTACCGCCTGGAAACCAAACAGGAGTAAAACACCCGAGTCTGGCGCAATTCGAGGATCAATCAAAAGGCTTTTATGGAAATGGTTGGAAAAAGGGAAAGATTCTGAAATCGAGCTGTGATGAATACGCTGGTGGAGGAGAGTGTGCAGAAATCAATAGCAGATGATTCATTTCTGGCGGCGTAATGGTAGCAAGCTGAGTCCCCCAGGAAGTCTGAGCCATTTCCAACACTGTGTGTGTGTGTGTGTGTGTGTATGTGTGTGTGTGTGTGTGTAAGTGTGTGTGTGTGTCCTTGTATGGGTAGATGGGTGTGTGTATGGGGAGGTCTGTGTGTGCCTCTCTTTTTGTGTGTTTGGATTTGGGCATTTCTGCATGTGAGTAACCCCCAACAATATCAAGAAAAGGGCGCCTGTACACTGAATAGATGCTCCCAACAAAAGATTTATTGAGCGCAATTATGGCATAACATCTTGTAACATCTGGGGTGTTTAACCCAGATTGAGCCCGACCATCAATTACTTCAATATTGTAAAAATGTACAACATTTACGACACAAAACTCAAGACATACATATAAATCAATAGAGTGCAATCAAATACTCACATAAAGTAAACAACAACAAGCCCTGAAAGCAATGAGAAATACATTTTTGGAACACAAGTTAACAATAACATGGAAAAAAGCTGTGGACTGCAGTCATAACTTGGACTTGTGTCAGACTTAAAGCTACTCTTAACTTTCTTGCATTTCACACAGCACTTTGAACATCCACAACTCCAGCCTCCCTCCAAAGTCCCATCCCCCTCTTTCTGCAACTCCACCTCCCTCCAAAGGCCTACTCCCTCCTCCTCCATTACGTCCTCATTATGTGTCTATGATAGATGTAGGCGTTGGCAAGGTAACGTTAGATACACGGAAGTGGAGAGCAAGTGTCAAATGCAACCCCGGTGTTTTAAAACTCAACTGGAGTCATTGATGACTGATGAGTTTAAGAATAAGGTTACAGTGCTAACGTTAGATAGAAGCGTTAACGTTACTAGTAAGTGGAAATGCACAAGGAAGATAACATTAATGTTTCAGAGGCTACGCTACAGTAGGCTAACGTTAGCCATTAGTAACTGGATGCTGTGTTGTCATATATAACGTTATATGTTATATTAGAAGCAAACTAAACAAAACATTACCTGTCCTGCACAGCCAAACGCAACCCCTGAGTTTTGAAAACGTATCCAGGGTCAGTGACGACTGATGAGTTTTATAATATAACGTAAACGCTAACGTTAGATAGTACTGGTGACTGGCAACAAACAAGGAAGATAATACTGAGGCTCAGGCAACGTTAGGCTACAGTAGGCTAATCGTTAGCAACTGGATGCTGTGTTGTCATATATAACGTTATAGCCTATGTTACATTAGAGCAATTAATAGCATTTTAACCTAAACAAAGAAAAGCGTAAAATTTCCAGAAAGTTAAGTGTTGCGAATCTGATAATTTTAGATTTGACTTGATAAAATCAAAAACAACTTGCACTTTGACTTCAACGCCAGTGACTTGTGACTTCTTTTGGACTTAAGCCTTTTGATTTAGAATGACTTGATACCCTCCCCAGGGTCAATCTAGAAAATTATGTTACATAAAAGTATGCGTTAAATCAACTTTTGATTTTCTTAACAACAGAATCAGTCCAAGGTAAGCAGACTACAAGTTTGTGTCTTTCACTGGTTTAAATGGCCAACTTTTCAGCAGATTATTTTGTCACTTGTAGCAAATTAACCTTTAAGGATACTTCACCCATGAAATGATCATTTGTATGACTTACTCACCTCGTGTTACCCTGATTTCTTGAAGAAAAAGTTTTTTTCCATATGCCTCCACAGTGAACGAAGAATCCAAAAACAGCTACATGTTCTCAATCTGACCTTGTCACATATCGACGTTTGGTCATGGACTTTCCATATCAACATATGAGGTGCAATGTACCCTGGGTGCGTTGGTTGACATTCTGGAACACTGTGTATACTTCAGCCTGTTACACGAATTGATGTTTATTTTCCTTCAGCAACAAACGCACGTGGTTGGGTTGAGACAACGAAAGCGCTAGGTTTAGTACAGGGTTTAGCTTTACAATCACAGGGGAAGCGAACACCAGCATTCCGTGTGAAAGTCGGTGGTTGTTGGACCCATCCACCACCTATCCCACCCACCCTACTCGGACTCAAGCACCGTTAACTTTGTTGTGATGTCCCGCCTTGTGTCCCCCTGAAGCTGCCTGGCAACAATGTTTTTGGATTCTTAATTCACCGTGAAGGCATGTGAGAAAACCAAATTTTCTTCACCCAATTCAATGTATCACACAGTGAGTAATCAACATGCAAAAAGTCATTTTGTGGGGTGAAGTTTACCTTTAATGGTGTAAATTACCTGCAAAATGCCCTGTTGTCTGGTGACTGTGCTCACTCTGACCACCCTGGATGTGCATACACTACCTTGTGCAACCTGATCTCACAGAAATACGTGAAATGACCACGACCTCTTAACACCGCATTCCATGGTGGCAGCACGTAATGGGTTGAAATTACGTGCTGCCACCACGGAATGCGGTGTTAAGAGGTCGTGGTCATTTCACGTATTTCTGTGAGATCAGGTTGACCTTGTGGCTGAGTGAGCCTGTTCTGTCCCGTCCCTCAGGAAACCCACATTCCAGAAGGTGACACATCCCAAAAACACCACTGCTGCCAGAAAACCCTCACCTTTTCAACTTGCTTTTATTGAATCGATAAGTTCAAAAGGCAGAGATGTGTATTGTAAAGGTTTACAAATGTGCCTTTTGTAGGGAAACTGCTGCATCACAGCTGAGGCAAGTGTTGAGAGATAATCTTTAGGTCAGGCCACAGACCGTAGAGCTTCACAGGGCCAAAGACAAATAGAGAGGGGAATAGTAGATTCTGCAGAGATTCATTGCTGCTGCCATGCCATAATTATCTCCACTCTGGGGCTTGTCGGCCAACCATTCTGCAAAGCACTCATTATACACTGTATGTCGTGGACGCGCTTTGTCTCTGTCGTTTCCCTCTCACCCCTTCCTGCTCTCTGTTCCTGTCTCTCTCCCCCTCTCACTCCTCCTCCCCTTCTTCCTTCCACTCTGCTCCGTCTCTGCAGGCGTGTGCGAATGTCGGATGTGTTGTCACTTCTCACCTGGTGGGCCCGAGCTGCGTAATTGAACGGCTCTGCTTCCCGACTTCATTTCTATCAAAGTGAAATGAGGCCGGCCTCGCAGGATATCTTCAAAAAACGAGACGGGGGGGATTGTGACGGCCCGCCACAGTAAGGGTGTTGAGCACTGGTGAAAATTTCAGGTGTCTTTAACCTCCTCGGGGTGTTAGTGTGAACTTGTTCTCTTTTTCGAGAATCACTGTGAAACAAGTAAATAGTTTGGCCTTTATTTATGTAAACTGCAGAGAGGAGCTGGAGCCTGCAGCACCAGCTGTTCCTACATTTAGACTCAGCCTGGTTATAACATTAAGCAGAGATTTATGCATCATTAAAACAGATTACACGACGCAAGTTTTATTACATAGAAGGTAGTTATGAGTAAATGTTTCAACCTAGTAACTGCCAGTAGGAACTGTTAGTAGCTGACTAAATGCCTAATACGGTTAGTGTTGGCTTGCTAATGGTAATGGGATATGGTGGTTGATGCATCTGACCTGATATTTGATCTAAATCCTAAATCTAAATGATTAAAAAACTGATTTTAAACTAGATCTCACAGAAATGACAACTCAAATTACATGTCAGAATGATTTGGTTAAATGACCCAGTGATCAGGCTTACATAACACATGCTAACAGAGCTAATGTTGTTTACCTGAAGGGGAACCGGAGTGTGGGCACCAGGGGGAACTGTAGCTAACTGAACTAACTAACTAACTAACTAACTAACTAACTAACTAAGATAAAGTTAGCTTGATAATGTATGACCCATTTACCTCAAAGAGTAAAACAGGTCATGGGACATGGTTAACGTATCTGACCTGATACTTGATCAAAATGCTCTTTAATGATGGTGTAAACTGGGAGAATTTTAAATTGCGTCTCACAGAAAAAAAAAGAAAAAAAAAAAAAACAGAGAACACCTCAAATTACAAAACATGTCAAAATGATTTGGTTAAATGACCCAATGACATTGGTCAGGCTAGCATTTTGGATATTTCCCTGCAGCTAACGGTGCAGAACATTCTTTGCTAGCCTGATGCTAATGGCAGTACCCACCAGGTTGCTTAAGTGCCTCTGCTATTTCACGCCATCATTTTTTTCTTTTTTTACCTCATGTGGAAGTCCATAGAGGAAATATCAAAAAGGCCGGGGTTTGCTGACATACATTTTTCCACGGCAGCAGATCACTCTGTGTTTCTATTGGTCAAAGTCGGCTGTGACGGGAGAAGTCGCGAACGACAAAAAGAAAATCAAACATGCTAGACTTTCTGTCGGGACGTCATGAGGCATCCCAGACGTGGCGTCGGTTGTCATCTCCTATGTCACACTACACGAAATAAAAGATGGATTATCGCATATGACACTCATTGTCACTCACGATCTGAGCTGACACCGCACAATGCTGCATCGGGCTATAATCGGGCTGATATCTGAACTCTGAACCTGGCATTAGTCACCTATAACTATAAAATGAAAGGGTGTTTTGCTGCCTTTTCATCTTTATTAATTAACATTAAATGTATTTAATTCACTGTGCGGACTACGACAGCAGCTACCAGCAATTTTTCTGGTGGAATGTTTTCTTGCATGTTATTCAATGCATAAGTTGACGTCATCAATCAGTCAGCACACCTTGAAATGTCTATACAATAATTCTAACCACACTATTTGTTTTAATTGTTTTGCAGGACATACACTTAAGTGATGATTGGATCATCAAGCGCTTAAAAAAATGTATGAATTTCATCCGAATTATGTGAAAGTGAATATCCTATTTGCTTGCTTGGAGGAAAAAAAAGTGGTGGAGCATTGTTCTGGTGCACTCCAGCAGAACTACACCCCTGCGGTCATTCAGAGATGTTTGTGTAGCTGTTTCTGCCATACTTGCATGCTAGTTTAACCTTTCTGTATTACTGCCCTGTTTAACCCCCCCGAACAGCAGCTGGAACAACCAATCAGCCTGCTTGATGCACAAATCTGTATGACACTTGGTTGAAATTTGTGAGGTGTTGGCTCGTTTGTGAGCCTCTGTAACCATTAACACCCAGTGATGCAAAGGTTCACAGACACTTACACAGGTATTTTCATTAAGCATAATTCCACTTTAAGTTGATTCATGACAATTTGTGCTTTTGTCAATCCCATCCACGGTTGATATCATTTTTTCTGGCAATTCATCTGTTGCTAATTCATGGATGTAACTATTTTGGATAGATGATGTCCTCATTCTAGGTTAATAGCTTTTCCAACTGAGGGCAACAGCCATCACTAAGCACAACACTGACCAGTTGGAATTGTTAAACAAATGAGAAATTTGGATGATGATTCACAGGTCTGAAATCCAGCCTATAACAGGGACCGTTTTTATTTGTTTGTGCCTACGTTTGATGCAGATGATAAGATTTCCTATCTCATTACACTGAGATTTACACTCAGAGATGCAGTAGAGATTCTATATATTGTACAGTATTATTGCTGCGTTGAAATCTCATTCACTGTGCCAGATACCTTCTGCCCTTGTTTGTGAGCGCTGAAATTGGGGTTTAAATGGCTTTCTGTGCCGAAGGAGGTCCAATGGAATTCTATATCCTGACAAAACATTTGTCCTTTCTCCAGTGCCAACGCTGATCTGACAGGCTTTACTGTAGCTCTCTGAACACCTGAGCAGGGCCCTGTGAATACAAATACATCACTACACCTCGTCTGTTTCATCCTGGTTTAGCCTGCCTTCAAGCCTCGCTATCTGCTTAATCTGGGGAGCCTGAAGTTGTAAATTCAATAAAGTAACCTCTCCTCAAAATTCATACGGCTGTCTGCTGTTATTATGACATTTGTGCCTTGAATATCTGGCAGTGCAAGGAAAAGTAGGCCTCCTGAAACTTTCTATGTAAATGTGATCAGTCCACAGAGAGGGGAATGAGTGATTCCCAGCTTGTTTATACAGAGCAACAACTCTGTTTGATTTCTGTCCAGTAAATTGAAATTTGGTTCATTCAGTTTTACTCCTTTGTTGAAGGCAACCATGAGGCTCCTGTTTTTGCTCTACAGTTGTTTTCTGGCCAACTATCATTCCACCTTTATCTGAGTCAGAGCAAGTCCTGACCTGCCTGGGGCCCTGAGCAAAATACTGCTAAAGGGCCACCTGACCTGTGAGCCATGTAAACCATTTGCCATTACCACATAACCACACCTGACACCCCAGTGCTCCCTCTACAATCCTCCCTCCTTTCAGACAGTTTGCTCCATCTTTCAGTCGAAGAATAATATAAGTAGACCTATACAGAATAGAATAAGGTATAAATAAACAATATGTATTATGTAGAATATTTTACCTTTGATTTACTTAATACATTTTCAAATATGTATGATCTGATGACGGTCTAATAGACTGAAAGCTCACTAATAAATTAAAACACTGCATAGATGTAAGTGTGCGGAAGTCTTTTCTACCAGTTTGGACTTAGTGATGTTTTTAGCACCTTACTAAGACCAAGTTGGGTGGAGCAGTGGTTGTCCTGCATCATATACATTTTCAAATATAAAATACTATTTATAGATGTGCATTCATATTGCTCAGTAGCTAATCAACCAACCCTGTCTCACTCCGAAGTTATCAAAATCCGGTGCTTGGGCAGTGACTTCCAGTGTCAGACACTGACGACAAAAGCCATCCGTTCACGTCAGCATGATATGTGGCTGGTCACCGTTACAGTTCAACGGCACCTGGCAGTGTCATTGGGAAAAGTGGCGGGACAACAACGAGACTTAAGGCCTTTGCACACTGAGTCCATTTTTTTCAGATGCGTATCTTTAATCTGTCATCTGAAAAAAATCGTTACCTCCACAATCTGTGTGCGGTTCACATCCTTCTCCTCTTCATCATCATCCACCTGAATATGCTTTGTCGCGCCCCTCGGCATGTGATAGTGATGCCAAAGGCATCCTTTAACATCTTCATGAGATGCACCAGGCTTTCAATTAACTCCATTATAAACCCATCCACTGCAACACTTGATGGTGGGAGCCACTGGCGTAGTATAAAGAGTAAGATCGTCCACATAGGGTGGGAGGGAAAAATGGTAGGTGGGTCAAACAAAACAAAACTTTCACAGACCGCAGTTAAGATTTGTTTTAACGCAACATTGTGTAATTTACATATGGTTGTTATCGTTACATCTAACGATTGCCAAGGGCACCACCAAATGTGCTAGGACTGCCACTGTCAGGCAGTTGTCAAAGCTGTAAACACTGACACCCTCTTTGACACCAGGTGGAGGGGCCCATTGCATCTTGCGTGGTAAGTGTATAGGGCTGCCTGGCTCTGTGATGACAGGAAATTATTTTCTTTCATATGAGCTTGACAGAAATACACTGTAGGAATCATCAGCACTCTGCATAAGTCAACCAAACTGATGTGGGAAAAAAACAAGCAGGTTTTCAATATCAGCTGAAAAACAGCTATTTTGAATTCCTGTACAAAGTCTTGAAATTTTACCCATGAAAATATGTGGTAACCTTGGAAAAGTAAACAAAATTCCCTCCATGTCTGACATAGTATGTCTAATATCAGCTCCCATATCATTAATATTTTAACACTGAATAGGTTTACAGTATTCAGAGTGGCCTTGGTGAATCAGTGACTCCCATGAAATGAACTAGGGAGTCATAGAAGCCCATTCAACTCCCCTCCAGACAGTCCTGGCCCAAACACTGAAATATTTCTATTACTTCATTGTCCTCTTTAATATTTGTCACCACCGTCTAGACTCATAATAGCTGATAATGTGTGGAGTCTGATGGCCTTCGCTGGAGGTGAGGCCTCTCTGCTCTGCACTGGCGACACACTGTTGCCCCAGATTCTCCTGGCTAGCAGCCTGTCCCCCTAAGTCACATAACAGCAGCAGGAAGGAGACTTTCCCCGCTGAGGACGCACGTTCCCATCAGCGACAGGGCAAGAGTCGGTGCCTATAGGTGTACAGCACTGCCAGCTTGTTGAGCTGCTAAACTACAGCCCCTTGATACTGGGCTTGATTGGCGTGGTGCTCCGAATGAATAAAGAGCAAGCAGAGATCAAAACATTTTAGAAACTGCACTTTTGAGCAGAGATGTTTATTCCATGCACATGAGCCAGTGGGGTTTATTTGATGCAGGGGCAGGCTAATTGTGGAGACAACACTTAAATCTGTGATAATTACAAGTGATTTGGGGTGAAATATAATAACTAGGAATTGCGCCCCAGAGGAAAGCAGATGAAGCTGTATTTCATGAGCAAACCCGATGTGGCTGTCGGTTGGCCGCTGCGCAGTAGCATCACAACGGTGATCTTAATAAGGGAGCATTAAGCAAATTACCTGTGAAAATGGACAGTCATTTCCCTGCCCTAGGCAGCCCTTTTTTCATCTGATTAGACCAATGCAGTCATTAATCTGAAAGGAGGCCATTCTTCAACAGCTGCAGTCGGTGCAGCTTTTCAGGTCTGAGATTGTTTATTCATGATGTCATGTTGTAAAGTGACAGGGGTTATGAGCCCAGGTTGGACACAGATGTATATCATAATCAACCTCGAGTGGCTGAGCTCTCCCCTCTGTTAATCACACCATTTGACACACACAAACACATGCACACAGTGACATGTGCAAATGCACATATCTGCAAACATACAAAACCATGAAAATACCAGACATACAAACCTGGGAGTGGCCATGGACATAGATGAATATGGACACAAACACAAATGCACATACTGTATGGGCTCATCTGTACAGTATGCAAACATAACACAAACTACACTTAACCTGCACAAATATACACACTGAAGCAAATACACACAAATATTTATACAGTTTATGCACATACATTATAGACACTACATGGCCCAAACTATGTGGATAACTGAACCTTACATCCATATTGATATAGTAATTCAACATGTCAAGAATCTGTACATGTGAGACTAGAGTAAATAATTTGAATATGAGGCCACAGAATCAGTGGTGCCCTATGGAGGGGCTTGGGAGGGCGGCGTGGCCACTGTGATATAATTACTGGCCCCTCACTGGACTCTCCCATTGTGAAAATAACCAAAAAATAACTGGAGGCTGACATTACTGTCTCTAAGAGGCTGTGGTGCGTTTGTTCTTTCCAACACATTCTCACTTGTCACATATTGAGGTTAGATCACAGACTTTCCACATCGACATACGACATGCAAGGTACCCTGGGTGCGTTGGTTGTTGACGTTCTAGGATGCCATGTCAACTTCTGCCTGTTATGTGCATTGTCTGTTTTCAAATACACTTCTGTTTTCACAGGAAGTGTACAGTTTGCATACAGTCTCTTTCAAAATAAAACCACATATTGACATTTTTTCCTTCAACAACAAATGCACGTTGGGTTTTGGCAACAAAAGCAGGTGGTTGGGTTTAGGACAAAAGAACTGTGTTTGCCATTACAATCTTACGGGAAGCAAACATCAGCCTCCTGAGTGAAAGTTGGTGCTTGTTGGACCCATACACCACCCCTCCTGCCCGCCTTTTCCCCTTGAAGCCGCCGGGCGCCATTGAACAGTAATGTTATCATGCCAACATGAAAGGATGACTTTTTTCATCAGTGTCTGCTGCTGGAAGTCACTGACCAAGCACTGGATTTCACCGACTTTGAAGTGACATCGGGTTGTTCTTTCAGCTACTGCAAAGGTAGTAGTTTCTTAAGAAACTAGTCAACCTAAGATCATGTCATGCCATGTTGTTGGTAAGGGGGCTGAATAGTGCTGCAGATTTAGGCAAAATTTTGGCAAGGGAATAACTGCCTAAATTCAGTTATGGCTGCCTAAATAGTATTGTAAGTATTATATATTTAAGAGGTATTTGACGAGAATTGACCTATGGCTAAGCCACGCCCCCCTCCACTCACTTGGACAAAATATCAACATTCAGTGACCAGCGTTATGGCAGGTGTCACAGTACACGACATTTCGCAGGAGGCAATTGTTGATTTTTGGAGACATGACCATCAGATGTCATTCAGAAGTAACCAATGGCCTAAACTACGCATTGGAGGGATATATTCATCATTTTATTGTTGAGGTCGATGAAAAGCTTAAGCCAAAAAGCCAAAGGTCCCAGTGTAAGCGTGATAAACCGCATCTCGTTGCCGTCACCATCAAAGACAACAAGATAGAGGATCAGCATTCATGGACTCAGTTTAACTAGAGCCCTTTGGACAACAGCTAACAATGATGTATGATCGCCAAAGTACAAAAACTAGAACAAAATAGGCTAATGAACTCCCAGCAAACAAGGCGACATGATGAACAACGCAGCTAGTAGCTAACGTTAGGCTAACTTTAGCTAACGTTAGCTAGAGATGTTAAAGATAACTTTATATTTCTTTCCAGCAAAGTGACAATATGTTGCCTCAAACACGATGTTGACTTACCTTAAAACAGGTGTAGACAAACTTATTAATCTTATTCACGTTGAGTTGATGTTGTGGTCTAACGTTACCACACAACTTTATCCAAAGGAGACACTTTTCTCGGTTGAGATGTAGTTTAGGAAAGGGTAAAAAATACACCCCATCGCCCAGCCTCTCAGGATTTAGGAAAGGGTAAAAAATACACCCCATCGCCCAGCCTCTCAGGATATCTTGTGTGGGAGTTGCATGTACCCCATGCACACCGTTTGGCCATTTTTAAACTTCAAATCTCTGAAAAATCTCATAAAACCGAACAAAACTGACTTTCTGTAATGCATTTCAATGGACGGCCAGGCAGAGAATGTCCGAGTGTATGGGAACGGCTATAAGCACTGTGATTGGCTCATCGCGTTTGAGGGCGGGGCTTAGCCATAGGTCAATTGATCTTTGTTGTTGGGTGAAAAAATTAATATTTATAGCCCACAATTAATTGACAAGTTGACAACTAGCTAATATTAGCTCATTTTCATCATCACCCTACTAGGCAAGCTGCAAGACATATCTGAACAAACAGTAGCCTCAACTACTTTCTAGCATTTTACCAACTGTAATAAAACCTGATGATTGGCAGCAGAATGTCAAACTGTCTCTGACTCATCCTAAAATAAGCTTTGACCCAACCATCATTCAGGTGAAGCTCATGGCCCAGTTGGTGGTACTCCCTGTGATTTCTCCTCTTTCTAAGGGTTGCCTGTTCCCACACAGATCTCTGTTTTCCTGTGTCCAGTCCCCAAGTGCTCACCGGCTGTCCAATTTTTATGCAGATTTTAAGGTACAGATCTGTGCGTTTACTTCACAGCAATATAGCGGTCAAGCTAAGGACAGGTGGATTTGGTGGTTGCCTAGCAACAATTCAAAAAAGGACACAGCAACCTGCAGAATGATTCTTTGTGATCGGGGGCCTTAGTCAGGTCGGCCGCTCACAGTCAGTGTTCCAATTCATCCCAAAGGTGTTGAATGGAGTTGAGGTCACGACTCAGGCAAGTTCTGCCACAGCAAACTGGGAGAAACATATCTCTATAGAGCTGGAGTCCTGAAACAGCAGGAGGCCTTTGCCAAACAGATGGAAAGCACACATCTAGAATTTAATTGTATGCTGTAGCATAAAGATTTCTCCTGATTAAAAGTACAGGGCCTGGCCCGAATCATAAAAAAACAAGTAGGCAAAAACCCCTGTCCACATAGTTTTGGCCTCATCGTGTGTATGGAACACAAACTAGTGTACAAAACTCACAGACAGAAATACAATATCTTTGTTAGCACCTACCACTGCCGTCTATTTTTCCTCTGACATGTAAAGAGATGTGGCCTGGTCCTGATCCTGGTCCACAGACTGACACCTGCTATTCACCACCACCACTGCTCACATCACACCTCTGACTGTAAGGATAAATCAACAGAGAGGTGAGTCTGAGGTAGAGTTAGACTTGCACGCACTGTAGTCCTCTTTTATCTCCCAGCTCTGTTGTTTACTCTCTCCTAATCTTGCTTGTTCACATTGTGCCCCCCATAGGGAAGCTGCTGAATTGCATTTACCAGTGTGCAGCAACTAAACTCATCATCACTACATGAAGATGGAAATTAAGGGTTTTTGTTGTTTCAAACTGGAAAAGAATTCTAGTTGTGAAATGTTTTTAAATTACAGATCATTTCCTCCTCTTTTTGAAGATGAGATTGGTTATTAAAAGTTGTAACATTTCAGAATCAGAATCAAAATCGGCTCTTTTGGCCAAGTATGTGTGCACATACAAGAAATCTGACCTTTTCTGTGGCTCTCAATGTGCATACACAGATGTAAACATTCAGCTAAAACAGGGACAAGGCTGCACAAGGTACTGACTACTATGTACAGATACAATTTTATAGCTGCTCTACACTCTAGATGTGAACATTCCATCCCATAGGAACCAATGTAAAAACCTGAGGAGGGCATTATTACCATGAATCATACCCAGAATGTATGCAAATGTTGAACATTTTAAAGTTTGAATAAAGTTTCTACATGAATGTATAAATAGATAGAAAGGAGTTGAAAATGCTTGACAAAACTGAATTTGTGTCAGATTTGAACATTCCGTCCATTCACTTGAATAGGGAACATTTCCCAAAAAACACTTAATATTTCTAAAAGCATGAAAGGTATGAATGAGAAAAGTCAAAGCAGGTAGGTAAGCTGAGTATTTTGATTTTGAATTACGTTTCTACGCTGAAAATTTGGAAGGAGTTGAATGACAAAAAAGTGGGCAGAATGATAATAACTAGAGAATGCAATTTCTGAGGAAAGTGCAGGTGTGAATGCTGCATACTGAATACACTGCGATGCTGGCTTTAAAGGCTGAATAATGCCATTGATGTATGAATGATATTTTAAGGGTTTTTGAAAAGCTGAGGCTAAACTGCAATTCTGGCATAAATGTGTAAGAAGAAGGTAAAGTGATAGGAATAGCTGAAAAGGTTGAAAGGGGTCTAATTAGTATGAATGTCAGTGAAAAGTTGAATGATACTAATACTTAGGAATATTTCAAGGTTTTTGGAAAGCTTGACACTACACTGTAATGCTGGCTTGAAATCTGCATACTACATGTACTACAAGTACGGAGCACTATGTGTGTATAATATTACACTACATTACAGTATGTATTTAACATTCATAATCCCAAAAGTAGCAACAGTAGTATTAGCAGTAATAGCTTTAGTAGTATATGATAGATGGAAAATACTACTAAAGTTAATTGACAAAAAAAAAAGAGGGCAGAATATATAATAATAATAAAGAGTTTTGCCGTAGAATAACAAAGGTTGTGAATGCATTCACACCCAACGGGATCAATAAACGTTCAGTTGGTGGACATTCCTGTAGTCAGAATGCCGATAATACATGCCCTAAAAACTTGGGATATAAACAGCATATAGATAGATTATCTTTAAAAAGGGAGAAGGGCTCACTAACACAAATTTTAACAAATCTGTGACCAAAATTTTAGAGAAACATTAAGCACATTAAAAAAGTCCTAGTTCTTTAACTTAAACCACATGGAAAATAGGAGCTATATATATGTATAAACACAACAATTGTAAATAGTGAGACAATAGTCCAATGTTGCAGAGTGCACCGGATGCTGGAATAAATATAGTATGATTAATGTAACAGGTTACTTATATACATGAGGTAGGTGGATGTGACAGCAGTGAAAACATGTCAGGAAACAATATACAGTGTATACAGCATGCTTGGGTTATGTTTGACAGATATTTGCATGTCTGACAGTGAGTCCCATCTCATGCTCATGCTGTCTTATAAGACTATGGAGGGGTCTATGGGGTCATATCAGCCTCACATAGTGGAGGCTGTACATATCTTCAATTTGAAATAATGATGTGACGATTTGTCTTTTACTGCTACTGATTAATTCTTGGGAGAGGGGAATTATGGACAAGGAGACAAACTTTTTCAAATTGTGCTCCTCATCCACACCCACTCTAGCACCACCACCACCCACCCTTAGCTCTAAAACCAAACATGGGTTATTTCAAATAAGCTCTTGGCCATTAGCCTAGTAGTCACACAGATGGAGTCTTTAACAACCATTTCTAAATCCAGTGTTATAGACCAATTCAGGCCATACTCTGTTATGTATACATCTATTTATGATGATTAAAGTACAAAAGGTCAAGTCAGTATTTCTAAACACAGAGAAAAATATCTCTCTTAAATAAGACTGTGACAGTTATATTTCTCCTTTTACTTTAAAACAAAACGAGAGAAAAATGCCCGATTTTTGGTAAAACATTTTGACTTATGGTACAGACTACTGTACATGAGAATCAAACTTGGGCCCAATACCCCATCCTCACTAATGTCAGCAAATCACATTTTTTGACGGTTCTAAAATAATCAACAGATTTTCCTGTGGTGTGAGGTATGTTAAGTGTGATTTTTTACATCCCCTGATCTGCTCCAAAGTGCATCCTGGCTGCACCACTTTCATACCGCAAATATTAAACGTTCAATATTTATGATCTGATATCTTGTTGTGAGGGAGGAACCCCAAAGGATAACCAAGGATTGCTGGTGGTCCCGTGGGTCTCAGTGGATTTTATTGCAATATGCATTGTGATTGAACTCAAAATTTACCCACCTCAAGCTCACGCGTCAACACGTACAGTCCATGTTCACGCCGTCGCTTCTGGCTTTATCCATATTCTTTATTTTTCTTTGTGGAATTTCACAAAAGAAGTGCAAAACTAACAACTAGTTCTTCCTACCTGTTGTCCACCATGTTTACTCTTAAATCGTGGGAGAGATTTGTGAGATTTCGGGCTTGTACAGTTCAGACTGGTTGTTTGTGAATGGAATCTGTTCTTGCGTGGTGTGCTGTTTTGGCAAAATCATTGATTTCCACACCCTGTTAAAACAAAGCTGTTAAAATGTATCACTACATGTTTTTATTTCTCACATTTTTGTTTGTTTTAAGGTGTGACAAATCAGTCAGTGTGGGTTAGCTTTTAGCTTATCAGACTGTAGTTTGCATAACACCTTTACATTAGCGGCACGTGCCTGACAGGCTGTTGTTATTGTGAATTTTTTATAATACCTGTGAGGTATAGGGTATCAGCCAGTCAGTCAATTTTATTTATAAAGCCCAATATCACAAATCACAATTTGCCTCACAGGGCTTTACAGCATACGACATCCCCTCTGTCCTTATGACCCTCGCAGCGGATAAGGAAAAACTCCCAAAAAAAACCCTCTAACAGGAAAAAAAAAAAACGATAAGTCAAAATATGTTTTTATGATAACAAAAGATTTATTCATCATGTAAATACATACAACTTGTCTGTCAGCGATATAAATCAGCAAGTTAAAAGTCTAGTGGGTAGGACTTAGTGGCATCTAGTGGTAAGGGCGCAGATTGCAACTGACTGAAACTTAACCAGTGTGTCAAGCATGTAGGAGAACAAGGGTGACAGATGCAAAAACACAAATGGCCCTATCTAGAGTCAGTCTTTGCTTTGTGCATTCGGGGCTACTGTAGAGACAGCATGGCGGACTCCGTGGAAGAGGATCCGCTCTGTATGTAGACATAAACGGCTCATTCTGAGGTAATGAAAACACAATGATTCTGATTTTCAGGTGATTATAAACTAATGATAACATAGTTATGAATATTTCATTACATTTTTGCCAATATATCCTCCTTAACCCTACACAATGGACCATTATTAGTTCTATTTGATTACATTTAAGTGTGCATTTGCATTTTCCCTTGGGTCAGGGTCATCGGTACCTTTTGACTGTTCCTGATGGCAGGCCTGCCAACAGGAACAATTAACCCATCAGAGTACAGGACTACAGGCAGTACTTCAACATGTCTCAGAATTGAAGTGGCACAATAGAAAACAGTGCAAATGATGTAACTGGATATATAATGAGTAGGGGCACATTTTCTCCTGCATGTCTTACTGAATGAAAATTGTGTGTCTCTCCAGTCCCATAGTAACTAAAGAACTGCAAAGAATTTCTGCTTACCCAGCAAGGACCTGAACAGTTGACAATATAATTTCTTTATTCATTATTTATTTATTTGCCTTTTTTTTTTTTTTTTTTTTTTGCCGGGGTGGAAATAACGAGACATGCCCTGAGAGAACCGTCCCAGCTCACCCTGGTGTAATTGGTGCTGCCTTCATTCTGATGTGTCAGTCACCCACTGCAGTAGATTTACAACTTCATCTGGTGTGGGTGAAACCCCATAAGAGCACTTTCCCCTGACAGCTTCTGTTTCACAGCATTACAGTGGTTCCTCCATCGCCAGCCAGGGATGGGGATGGAGGTTTTTATGCTATTTGATACATTTTAGTGTGTTTTTACCCGTTAAAAATGAATATTTGGATATTTTCCATTAAAAATATCACATTATATTGCAATTCATTCATTTATCGATCAATCAACCCCAAATTTGGGGTGAAACCCTGAATTTGCAAATTAATTGAAAAATTAAAGTCCATTTCAGGTCCAAATAATGGATACATAGAATGCCATTTAGTCTATTTCAAGGCATTTTAAGCGTGAAAAAACACTTAAACTGAGCAGAGAACCCATTAAAAAACTATCAAAAATCATTTATTTATCCATTAATTAAAGTTTGTTCTGGGGGAAATCATTGAATATGTGATTACTGAATGATAATTCCTTAAAAGTATTAGTCATTTGCACCTGAAAGGATTTCAGACTCCTTAATATGAAAACCCAATGTTAATAACTCCTTAAATTGATCATTAATGTATTTGTGTGGTACTTTCAATTAAGGAAAAAGTTGCGTACCTTTTAAATTCTACTAATTTGTTTTTTAAGGGTCTTTGAAAATACGTTTTTTTTAGGCATTTGGTTTTACCTTTTCAAATTAATGAATAAATGAAGGCATGCAGGGTAACATATCAAACACTTCTTTTGTAGGTTAAGATGCTGGTGTGTTTTCAGGGATAAATTTGGGACTAATGAAGCCTGTCTAGAGGCACCCTGTCGGGCCTGCATGAGTGGGGGTGGCCGCTGGTGGACACGTGGTCTCTGTACAGCCCGTGTTATGCATCCATCAGTCCGGCAAGAATGCTCTAGTGGGGGCTTGAGGGGAGTCAGCGGGGGTTGGATGGTGTTCAGCAGGCCCTCCTTCACTGTTGTGGGGTACCTGGCAGTGTGTGGGGGCCTTGCAATGGCTGGAGAGAAAGCTGTAGCCCCAGACTCAGCATTTAATGTTAGCATAACACTTAATGACACAGCATTTAAGGTGAAAATCACTTATTTATCAAAATTGCACCAATCAATATTTTACAGGTGTCACTCATAGTGACAAACCCACAGGGAGATAATCTGCAACTTTGCAGCTTTTCTAACCTCTTGTACTGTAGCTCATTGTTTGTAGACGTTGACTGTTTGGGTTCAGTCTCAGTGCTTTGATCAACTTTGATTCCAGCAGCAGCTTGCAGCAACTATAAACAAAAGAACCTTTGATAAATGGCCAAAAACTTAATTATCTGAAGCTTTAGATATCAGTGAAGTGTTCTTGTTCTCATTCTGGTTATTAATATTGATAATCACAAAGAGTTCAAGAAAAATGTAGGTTATATGGATAAACTTAGCAGTACCTAGTATACTGGCTTAGAAGTTATACGTTGAAGTTAACATCAATACTCTTGGGCATCATGTTACTGTCCAAGTGAAACACTAGTATTTTCACTTTGTTGGTCAACTGTTCATATTAGTAGACACTCTAAGGGCTCATTTATTTGCACATGATCGCAGCCTTCCCCATTAGCCTACATGGGTTATACACGAATTACTGGCTTACAATTATGTGGGAGAGAAAAAGACTTACCTACTGAATACTACACACTGCAGCACTTATGTTTCAAAGAGTTCGTAGACTTTTGTAGAATCAGAGAGTTTGAAGTTGACCTCCATGACCAGCTCCACAGCAACACTTGAGGATTTGGAGGTTTGCTTGGAGGCATACTCACTCTCTCACCCAGATTTCCCTAAACAGGATTTGAATCTGAAACCTTTCAGTTACAACTCAGCCTCTCTAACTGTTAAACCGCTGCTGCCTGACAGGCTCCTCACAAGGTTTCGTCCACGGTTATTAGTTCAAGAGATTATACAGTCTGTGAAAATACTTCAAGATTCAGCAGACTGATGATCAGGTGTACTACCATGGACAAACATTAGTGCCCCTATAAGACAGAGTAACACGAAGGATTAGTTGTAAAAGTTGTAAAAGGAGACAGCTGATTGGATGAATGATGTGATAGAACTACTTGGAGGTGTCTCACTTTAATCCTGCGAAACAGGAAAGCTAATTTTGCTGAGTGCACTCCTCTCAGAGAAGTTGCCCATATGTACTGTAGCTCTCTTCAGTAAGAGATACTTCACACTTGGACCATATCTGTATAATTAAAGTCATCGACATGCCTTCTGAAACACTCAATCCATCATTTAGTCCATTTAAACATACATTAGTCCCACAGAGTGTGTGCAAGCATACAGTGAGCGTACAAAGTAAAAAAAAAAATACCTTTAATATGGCAGGACCCATGGTTAACAGAGTAATAACTGCATGGAGTATTGTGCAGGGAACATCCCAAATATTATACGATATAATGTCTTTGGGTGCTCCAGAAGAGTTGTAGATTAAATTGAGCTCAGCAGCTCAAGGATTCTTGGCTTCGGGCCTTTGTTAAGATAAAATAGGTAATATACATAAGAGAGTATATGTGGCTACATGAGATCCTCTCTCTTTTTTTGAAATAATCGCTTCTGTCAATTTCACTTTCTGGGCAGCCAGTGAGCCCCATGCAGTCAAGATTCCCCTTTCAATTATTTCCAGTATGGAGAAACGGTGGTTTGAATAACCTGAACTGTGCAGAATAGCCACAGCAGGCTCTCCAATATTCTGGCTTCCAAATGAGAGCCACTTGTCAAGGTCACACCACAATCCGTTATTAATTTGCCCCCCTGACAATAACTTCCTGAAGTCTTCCCTGCCATCTTTCATTGGAACAACTCAATCTCTTGCCATTTGTGTTTACAGAAATCAGCAGCATCAGTCGCCTGCAGACAGCCAATTGAATATTTTGCCCCCCTGCATCTTTTCAAATGACCATGTAATGCCACCGCTGTTGCTTAGATGTGATCAGGAAGATATTTCTTAGAGACAGTTAATGGGGACAACGATGCCTGCAGATGAGATTGCCTCATCACATTTTGGCTCCAGTCTGCAGTGCTCTGTATTGAAGAAAGGCCACAAAAGCTTTAGTGTCACTGATAATGAAACTGCAAAGCATAAACTGAGGCTGTGAAAATGTTTACTGTTTCCTTCAGTTTTCTATAGCGCATGCCAGATCCAACCAAAACACTATAAAAAAAAAACAAGACTAATGGTCGAATGCCCTGCTAACAGCCTCTAGAGGCTGCAATGTTTATTACACCCACAATATAAAAAGGATGAGGCCTAAGTGAGCAGTCACTTTAAAACAGGGTTTAAATCAGCGGGTAATATCTGGGTCTGAAAAGTGAAGCTAGTGCAGAAGTGCCTTAAACCTGCATTCTTGCTAATGTCCAGCAGGGGGCGACTCCACTGGTTGCAAAAAGAAGTCAGATTGTATCGTCAATGAGAAAATGACCCTATGTCTCACTTGATTTATTATCTCAGTAAACATTTTCCTAATGAGTTCATGATCTCAATCACTAGTTTGAGGTTTTCTTCAATACAGCATTATGTTCAACTTTGTAAATGATGGTCCAATTTAGAGTAAAATAGACAGTAAAGCAGGGTTTGCTTTAGGGCGTGGCTACCTTGTGACTGACAAGTTCCTACCACAGAGGTATCCTTAAGGTTCTTAATCACATCTGAGGCAAGATATCATTTGAATAATGATAATACCAATACCCTTAAAGTGATACCGACACCTATAAAGTGCATTCGATACCTATAATCTAAATGTAGCGGTGTGTAATATAACACTACTCTCAAACGTTTTGGTGACACCTTGGCAAGCCTAACTGTCAGCTCCATCAAATATGCTGTGCTCAATCCAACCACCACAGACTGTATGGGTTGTAGCTGCTGTTGCGGGAGTGTGAGCTCTGAACCAGGACACAGAGGAAACAAAGGAAAAGTTTCTTTTCACTGGCTGTCCTCAATGCCAGGATGGTGAAAATATTCTGTGCAATCACTGCCAGGTTAGGAAACATTTTAGCATGCTCCTTCCGCCACCTTAAAACCTCAAAAGGATCCTCCTTGGGTGTCTTGAACTGCTGCCACCTCATCCTGGGGCTGCAAGGTTTCATGGCTGGAGTCAAAAGGAGTCAAAGGTTCAACTTGTGTCCTTGACTTTCAAAATAAAAGGAATTGCGGCTTGATAATAGTAATTTAGAAGTCAAAATATCACAAATATACTGCACATCTAAATTTTCTTTTTCTCACCTGCTGTTGGCCCTTGTGTAGTTCATTTTTACAAATATATATTTTTACCCCTTAAACAGTGCCTGAACACACACAGTGATAGGACTAACTGTTAGCAGCACACAGCTAACGTTTCCTAATTGTTGTAACAGGTGTTCCGACAGAGTTGAGCCTTTGTGTCGGTGTGACTTTGGATGTTAGTTGCTGCTCCTGTATTAGCTTGTGCTAACCAGGCAAATGCTTAATAGGAGGAGAGCAGCTCTCAGAGAGTTTGCTGATCCGGTGAGGAGTCGGCACAGTCAGGGATCAGACCCTCACTAAAAATATCAAATGTTGCCTGGAGAAGTTTTAATACCACTTGATACTGGGTTGTTTCAGTAGTTATCTAAAGGTATAAAGTACAGATACCTAGCCCTAATAAGATCCACTCCTTGCTCCTCTACAGCTCCACCCTCTCATCCAAATATATTCACTTCTAGCTCCAAAAATCCACAATGGCAACAGCCAAAATGGCAAACTCAAGTTTTCAAAATGGTAATCCCCCATCACAGTGGCAACAGTTACTTCTTTCATACACTCTATGGTTGAAAACAAAAAAAAAACAGAAAACAAAAATGCAGTGACAAGGTGCATCCAATCAGCACACAATCATCAAAGAAGTGCTGCCACAAGGATCAGTGTCTTTGCACTCAGCAATTTGGCAAAATTTGTTTGATAAGTGATTTTTAGGCATCTAGGTTGCTTGATTATTATTCAGCTCGTAGTTAGTACCTGTTTCATGTTGACATATTGTCACTGAAATGCTGTTGAAATTAATATATTTATATCTCCTGCTTCCTCCCATGTTTCAAAAACATGCAGGTTAGGTTAATTGTTGACTATAATCAGCCAGTAGGTGTGAAAGAGCCAGAACGGTTGTCTGTCTCCATGTGTCAGCCCTTTGACTGACTGGCGACCTGTCCAGGGTGTCTGCTCAGTGTCAGCTGGGATCGGCTAAAGCCCTCTGTGAAATTTTAAAGGATAAGCAGTTACAGATAATGGATGGCTGGATATGAAAACTAGATGTCTACTCCTGCACCAAATAACTGCTTACTGAGCAGTAGTAATTGTAAAGTTTGAAGTCATGGAGTCAATCAAATCAAAAAGATTTATTCTCTAGGGAGCGGAAACTTGCTCAGTAAATTTCATGGCAAAGCTGACGTTTTGGCTTGATGATGTTGAAGGAGTAGAACTCTGGAATCATCTCTTCTTTGGTGGGAATGGTTTAAGGCCAAGTGTCTTCGGCCAAAGCATTGGTAAATGTAAAAATGTGAGGTCAGGGGTCAACAAAATTGCTCGATATCATCCTTTAGGGACTTTGAAGATTTTGATCAATATTCTTTGTAATGTAGAAGTCCAAATAACATGTCTTTTTCTAACAGCTTTGGCCTTTTGTCCACACACAAACTGCATTTTAGGTAACTGAAAACAGACCTTTTCAAAAGTCCTTCCAGGTTGAAACTTAGTTTTCAGGGTTGATGTGTAATGGCTCAGCCACCAGACAAAAATGTTGGCATTGTATGTTTCTGCAAACCATGAATACCTTACATTTGCGCATTTCATACGTATCAGCGAGGTGAGACGCCTGCCAATCTGCAGAACACTGCAGATCAGTGTTCAAACAACAAAACGTGTTGTGATTCCGCGAGTCTCTGCTGTGTTTCAAGTGGCTTTTTAGACACCAAATGTGTGTTTTCTGTCGCAACCATCTCTGTTTTTCCAGACACTTTTTAGGTGCAAGCAGTGGTTGTTTTTTACAGAGTCATTGCTGCTTTCCCTGTTAGGATTGTGACACCAAACCAGGTATTTTAGGCCAGAATACAATCTTTTTCAAGCCAACCAATTTGTTTTTGTCTAACTTTTAATCACACATTGACCACAGCATTGTTGAAACAGAAAATTTGAACAGATCCGCTACATCATGATGTAGCGGTCCATAGCGTGTAGACAGGGGAAAAGAAGGTTTCGGCTTATAACATCAGAAGGTGCGCCGTTATCAGAGGCAACATTTCATGCAATGGCCAAAATATTTTGTGGACAAAATAGTGCTGGCTTTAACCTTGCTTAAAGGCCTTTTAACATGCTTAAACATAAATGTACACTTACTCTTCCACTATTCTGAGGAACAGAGGTGTCACAATGCGCTATGGAGGTAACTGCGCCCTGTAACTTTCAGGTAGTAGATATTTTTCAGGCTTCTGATTGACCAACATTGTCTTCTTTTTTTAAACAAAGTATTTTTATTAGCAATTCAATAAAGACATACAGAGTGCTAAAATACAAACACAGAATCAATAAGGATGAAAAACAACCCCACCCACCCATCAACACAAGAACAAACAAAGAAAGCCAGACCAGGCAAAGGGAAACCAAAAGAGAGGAAAAAGAAAATGACGACAAATTACTTGATTTGTGTGGCATTAGTAGAGGAGCTCTACCTAGGTTAACATCTAGAGGGGTTACTCCAAATATTGCCATTGACATAGATGGGGCAATTAGCCACCCAAACATTGTTCAAAAAGTTTTAAATATGAAATTGCAGAAATGAAATGGCTTTGGACCTTACCAGAACATGTGACATAAAGTGGTCGAGGACTGTTCACATCACGTAGGATCTATATCACTGCTAATCTTAGCCAACCTAGTTCTGGACCTGTGGAGTGGATGCACAATCTTAAACTGAACATGTCGCAGACAAGGAGAAGATTGTTTTATATAGTCCAAAGCCTGAAGGGTATGAACACTGAGTAATTCTTAGATTTGATTTATGGATGGTTCTATTTGCTTGATTGGCCAACATGGCCTTAGGGTTACTGTTAGGTAATCTGGCATGCTCTCAATAGTGCTTCAATTGTCTTTCTGCTTTTTTCATTTGGACAGAGACAGTGCTTAGGTGGACAGGAAATCCCTGTTTTCAAAAATACCCATGAATGTGTGGAGTAGGCCCGAGACCCCATTGCAGCAATGCAAAAGCCCTAGAACATGCAGCAGTAATTAGTGACATAATGATTTTGTCCTCTACTTGTGCGCTCCCTTACAATCACTATCGGAATCCCTGCTGACTGTCACAACCAATACAGACACTTTGCACATTTATCCAGCCTGACATCCTGGCGAACCTCACCATGAAATACTGAGGTCCAGCTTTGGCTTCTGGAGTACAGCCAGAGGCAAGAAGAGAAAGAGTGTGGGGGGACGAGAGAGAGAGAGGGGAAGAGGAAGTTCTTCAGTGTGTGCGTGCGTGTCTGCACAAAACGAGTGTGAGATTCTCCCTTCACTTCAGAGGAGGCATACAAAGCTCTTTTGGGAAGCAGATTTCGGGTGAAGACATTGAACATAAACTCATAAACTCCACAGCGCTGGGCTGTGATGTGAATTATGCAGGTAGTGTGCAGGCATTAGGGCTGAAAGATTCAGTCCAGTCCTGAACAACAGAGACCCTGTTTTCCCTCATTTCCTACAGAGGAATTATCTGATGGGAGATTTCTGAGCTGCTCCTTTTTAACAATATCTGTATCAATGTCTGTCAAGGTGCTATGGACATCCACTTTTGTATGAGGAAGCTCTTACTGATATCCACACCCAGGGAACACTTCTGTTTATTTCACCCACTGGTCAAGCTGCAGTTGTATTTTGTATGTTTAATCTCCTGCTTTATTAAATCTTTAATGTTGGGATACTTATCTAATCCTAAATCATTTTTAGTTTCCTTTATAGAGTACAGTGGTTTCCTCATCTTTGCCTGATGCTCAAATGCTCAAATGTCTTTTCAGGAGAATTTAAACTGTAAATGAAAATATTAACCAAAAAGTTGACAGTTTCATGCATTTATTCTGCCCTGAGTGCCGCCTGCAGGTATTCTTTTCCAGCTGCAAAAAGCCCTAACTGCCGCCTGAGAGGCAGAACTTGGGAAAAACTACAAAATCGTTGTGTGGGCACCGGCTGCTGCTTGTTAAGCCCCATGTTTTCAGTACACAGTAATAACTGAAGGCTTCTCAGGTGAGTCTATCAACATTTTTATAACCTCAGGTCTTCTTTCATGTGGACTGTGGTGGCAGAACAGAAAGAACACAATGTTAAAAGAGACTTTAATAAGAATATTGACACTTTAGAAGTGACAGGGACAAAAATAACATTTTGAAATTTGAAGGGGACTTGTACCCCCCATCCCCACTTTTTTGTTGTTGTTGTTAATATTTATTAGAATTATTATAAGAGTATGAAATTATTTTTTAAGGTTTGAACTTGCCCAGTCGCCAGAAGAGCATTGCACGTTTCTGCAAACCACCGATACATTATATTTGTGTGTGTCGTACATATTATATCAACATTCCTAAAGTGACATAGTGTATGAGCTGACCTTGTCATCAGGAGGTAGAGAGGATGGTTATGGCATGCCACCTAAACTAGGCGTAAACCTAAACTGCCTGCCAGGTTGCAGACCACCGTTTGAGACCGAACATTCAACAAATCTGTGGTTCCCCTCCCCTCTACACAGCATTTTTAGCATATTTCAGCTTATTATTTTGGATCCATCTCACGACTCTAATCAGCTATGTTTTTAGCAGAAGCAGCAGCAGCAGCAGCAGCAGGGGTCTGTTTTCAAACCTACTATACACTACCTGTCCTGGAGCAAACAGCAGACTAAATAAGTTAGATACTAACTGTGTGTTAGTATCTAACTAATGTTGCTCCATGTGTGGTAAAAATACAGCAGTACAGACTTTTGAGAATGTGAACCTGTCCTTCAAAGCAGCTATGAGAGCTAAATTAAAACCAGACACAAAAAAATAATGGATCATTTTTTCCTCGTAAAACTAAAAGGTGACTAATTTTACTTTTGAACAAAATATAATTAATACAGTTTACCATTCAGCATAGGCTACTTAATTTTATTTAAAATCTCTCTCTTAAAGTTCAATATGCATCTTCTAATCTGCAGAGCAATGATGGTCTAAACCTGTTGATTTTCTTTTTTTCTGAATGATTTGTAATATTTCACAAAACAAAAATACTTGAAATGTTTGGAAGCCACTGCAGTAGTGCATGCTTGCATTGTGTTGTTACCTTCTTGGCTGAAAATAAATAAATAAATAGAGCCAAGGCAGAAGTTCCAAAAACTGCAGTTCCTTGAATGGCCACTTGAGGCTGGCTCCAAAAGTGAGTCAATCCTCATAGGCCCCCATGTTAAAATGCCCAACTTAACAGCAGAAATAAACATGTTTACAGCTTGGTACAAAAAACAGTTTGGGTCTTTAAAGCTAATTTCAACATTCATGACCATTTTAATCAAATCAGCAACTGTGTAAAAGGCACAGCCAGCAGTATGGGACCATGGATAGGGCAGGTGTGACATTTTGATGGTGTGCCATGTGTGCTACCCTCTAATAGGAGATTTTGGCAGCTAGAAGCGGTTAGCAGCTAACTCAAGGAAGAAGAACAGCAGCCTAAAAAGTCAAATTGGGGAGACAATGAGGTCTGGCAGCTTCTTATCCTCCTAATAGAGGACAAGATCAATTGGCATATAACAGGGACGTCATCCCCATTTTTCCTCCTTTGTTTCTGAAACTGCAGCATTGTATCCTAAGTCACACACTGGGCTGTTTGGCTCTGAATAAAAAAAGCAAAGGCAGCATAATGAAGGGACTACATAATAACGCTTTCTGCAAAAAGGGCTATTAGCTCTACATAGGGCTTGTTTTTGCATTGGCCCTTCCATGATGATCCAAACAGCACTGCACAAACATTGATCTGTAACATGACACTGCTTTATTTTGTTTTTTTAGTGGTTTAAATCACCCGATCCATTTGTTTTGAAGAGGAAGAGACCTTTGTGAATCATTTGGCCTCTGGTAAAAACCTCCTGAACAATGAAGACTGAAGGAATCCAATCTGGGAGTTCACACTTAGTACACGGGAGATATTTCAGCTGCTTGCAATCTGCAATTCTCACCAGTCTATGCCGCTAGATCCTACACACTGCTCCTTTAAAGCTCAAGGTTACGCAGGGCATGGCCAGTTTGAGACAGGTTGTCTGCAAGCCGTCACCATAGTTCATGAGTCCAATCCACTCCTCGCTCCACCACCACTCCATCCTCTCATCCAAATATGACCACTTTTGGCTCAGGAAATTCAAAATGGCGATGGCCAAAATGCCGCACTCGAGGCTTCACAAATGGAAGTCTACAAAACACATCATGATAGCTAGGTCCATTAATGCTCTACAGTCTAGGTTGTCACACCTTTCTAGGTAGACAATAAAGTGCTCACACAGTTCTTTTCTGTGTTTATTACACAGCATGATAATTTGGCCTCCCAGATGTGAAGCCTGATTATGACAACAGTGATAACAGACAGTTCTCAATAAAGAGAGCAACTGAGTTTTAACTTTGAGAAGAGCTCAGGCAGTTCATTAATCTAAATAAATCAATTGTTGTTCCTGAAGTGTACTATTGAAAGATTCACCCAGACGAGTGGGCAGTGTAAACACTAGTTTGTTTTGTTCATTGATTACCATTTGGACCCTCCGGCTAAAACCAGACCTAATACAAATCTGCCACTGTGTTTGTCTCTTCCGATGTGTGCCGCTGCTACACTACTGAAGTCATGAAAGGCTGATGAAAACCAAATATCTGGATCTGTCAATGGGTGTATGTCCACATGTCCATCTTTATTCATTCATTCATTCATCTTCTAACCGCTTCATCCTCTTGAGGGTCGCGGGGGGGCTGGAGCCTATCCCAGCTGACATCGGGCGAGAGGCAGGGTACACCCTGGACAGGTCGCCAGACTATCGCAGGGCTGACACATAGAGACAAACAACCATTCACGCTCACATTCACACCTACGGACAATTTAGAGTTATCAATTAACCTAGTCCCCAATCTGCATGTCTTTGGACTGTGGGAGGAAGCCGGAGTGCCCGGAGAGAACCCACGCTGACACGGGGAGAACATGCAAACTCCGCACAGAAGGGCTCCCACGCCCGGGATCGAACCGGCAACCCTCTTGCTGTGAGGCGAGAGTGCTAACCACAACACCACCGTGCCACCCATGTCCATCTTTAATCACACTTTATGAAAGAGATGCAAGTATAATGATTTTGCATTCAAGGCAGCTGGGAAATTAGGCTTTTAGGGTGGGATTTATTATGGTTGGATTTAAATGATCAAACGTTATTATCATAAGACATGTCAAGTGATAAATGATACCCATAATTAGTACCAGTTGCTTTCAGATGTTGCCTGCGCGTAGTAATCAGGTGAAGTGTGATGCGCTAAAAACTCTCAGGGGAATACAAAGTGATGAGTGCAACAAACAGAGAAAACACATTTCCTCCTGCTACCTTGGGAGCAGCCCTGGAATATCTTACCACTTTAAAAATGATAGCTAAGCAAAACACAACTACAGGATAACTTTCATTTCATTTAGTTTCAAAATCTTTTTTTTTTTTTTTTTTTTTTTTGACAGTGTGACAAAATGAGGGCAGGCTGCCTCCTGCCGGAACACGCAGTTTGACAATGGCAGATTAAAAGATAGATAAAATGAAGAGATAACATCATGAAAGATACTGAACAGATGTACTGTATATGAGATGTGGATGTGACAGTATAATATAGAAGAACAATGTGGGAGGTGAACACCAGAAGAAAGAATAAAATAAATAGTATCAGTATAAACAGCAAAAAGCTGCATAGAGTCACATTTTGTCATCTTTGATATGCACTATAAAAAGTGATCCCCAAGCTTGTAGCCTATTTTGGATGTGAATCTTTAAAGGAATACTTCAACCCCGAAATGACCATTTGTATATCAGTTCCTCACCCCGTGTTACGCTGAAATTGTGAGAAAAATGTTGTTTATCTCTCATGCCTCCACGGTGAACAAAGGATCCAAAAACAGACAAAAATTCTTGATGAATTGAAGTCATTGGGGTCCATGTTTAACAACAGCAAAACTATATTAAAGCATCCATTTACAAACTCTTAACACAACTCATACACTATAACCCAAGTCTCATTTATCCAGCTGTATGCTCACTGCTTCCCAAACAGACAGCCTTTTTAACATGTTCTCATTCCAACTCGTCAAATATTGCCACTATGTCAGTGCCGTTCACGTCTACACATTACGCACTAGGTATCCTCTTGCATTTATTGTCGACGTAATGTTGTTGGAATAAGCCGGCTCATTTTTAAAAGTTCCAATTATCCAATTATTACATGCATGCAGTCTTTTCATAATAAGCTTACAACATTGGTAAAAGACCTCGTATTTATATTTACTTCCTTGTGCAACAAAAGCACGTGGTTAGATTTAGAAAAAAAACATAATGGTTTCCATTGGCATTCATACGGCGACTGGGTGAAAGTCCCGGATGTGTTGCACCCATTCACCCACCCCTTCCACCTGCCCTACAAGGACTTTCCAGCTCCTTATAGCAAATTGATATGGACAGCATTTCAAAGTGACACCATCCAGCAGCATTTCATACAGCCGCAACAGGTGCCGTCCGTCCATGTTTTTAACTGACGCCCTCCATGTATCATACTGCCTTGACAGGAGCTGTCTGGCTGACTAGCGGCGTATCAAACCACCGCGAAAGGTAGCTTTTGGTGTCAGTATTTGACGCCAAAATCACTGACCAAGCGGTGGTATTTGACGAGTTCGGAATGAGAACAGGCTGGCCCTTTCCAATGGGGAACTGAACAGCAGGTGAAACGTAATCTATGTTCCAGACTCCATTGACAAAAACAGTAATTTTAACTTGCTGAACAAGGGAGTTGCTGGTGCACGACTGCCTCAATCTGTAGTTTTTTTGTGTTATTGTGTGACTTAGATGATGCTTTGTCTGCCTTCCAGACAGCCACTGATTGGTTTACATTCATTATTAAAATGGTATTAAAATGAGTATATAGAATCTTAAACTTTCTTGAGCATATTGTTTGGTATAATTGTATATCATGAGTTTTTAACCAACCACTATGTGCTAGTAGATCTTTCTCTCTCTTGTGAACCTGAATGAGTGTATAGGTGAAGCTGTTCAGTGCCAGCCTGACAGCCATGGGTTTAAAGGCCACCCCGTTCCTTTGGGTTCCTCTTTCAGCCAGCCAGGCAGCATGCTATGGTCTACACTTCTATAAATCATTGTATTAGTATCATGCAAGTATCCTTAACAGCCCTGGGATTATAGAGGTGGGTGGCTCTTTGTTTCATCTCTTCTCTCCTGTTTTAGGAGTAGGTAGAGATTTTTTTGTTTTGAGTAAATAAGGTTAGGTTGATTAAATTGAGTTCCATTTTTGTTGTTACTTTGCTGCTAGCCCACCATGAAGCCAGAGTATCCCATTAACTTGTGAGAAATAAATACTTTGATAGCTCTAATCATTGTTGATGGTTCTTTGGAGCTGGGAAGAGGGGAGTCTTATTTTCATGTTGCACCTGTTACAGGCTTCCTCCTGCCTGGGGCGTAACACTTGAGATCAATAATCAATAACGGTCAACATCATTACTAGTGCCAACTTTCCAGCTTTTCAAATCTGCACACACATCTGCACTTACAACAGCACACTTAGGAGAATACATAATTTTGACCACAGTAGAAGCAGGCACTGTGATGGATTACCAGGCTCAGAGGAGGTTTGATTCTCTCCAACTTTCAGCTTTAATTATATCATCTCTGAGGGGAAATTTGTTTTATTCCAAGCTTATTCATGAAGTGGAAAACATGTGAACTTCATTGTTTTTACCTAGAAGAGTGTCTTTCTACAGTGGGCAGAAAGTGAAGGGAAAGCCCACGTTGGCTGGCTTAATGAATTGGCTTACTGGACATTTAATTGGGCAGAGTCGTTATTAGTGCTATAAGTTACAACTGTTCTTTCAATGAAAGGTCAGAAGATCTGCTGTGAAAAACTGCACCAAACATACTTTGTTTTTAAAATCCTGGTATGGAGCAAGTATGTAGTCATAATACACCAGTAGTGCCACCAGAACATTTTTATAGGGGTGACCAGATGGGGCCACTTAAACAAAAGCCACACACCAAAACCAAAAGCCATAAAAATATTTCAGGAATTTTATTATTCTGTGGTAGAAGGCTATATAGGCTAGTTGAAAACTAGGTCAATATGAGAGTTAGGGAGTCACTGATATACTCTGGTTCCTTATTTAACAGTTAATAGTACTAATTATTTGTTGTGCATAGACTCATTACAATACCATTATTATTTGAGACAGTTTGTACTGGGTATAAACTTGGTTTCAGTGATCAAAGCATGTGGACAGCCGAAAAATATTTCAGTTCACACCTGTGTCTACCATGCATCTATCGCTGACCACTTGTTCACATTCAGATTTTCTTAGTGCCTACATCACCTAGAGGGTCTAATATAAAGCCCAGTTCAGACCAAAGATTCGTGACTAGACGAGTTGAAACAGGCACCTACTTGCAATGCGCGGTTCTGCAGAGTTCTAGATCAGACGGTAAAACATCTCTATGCAGCAACTCACTACAAGCCGACTGGCTGTAGAAACAGGTGACGAGCTGTATGTTCTAAAACCAGCCGCTGGCAATTTGACCAGCTGAGTTGCAGGTGACACCATCAGCCGACTTGAGTCGAGCTCAGACCAGCCAGGTCACACCACTGCAACTTTTCTCTGCAATGTTCTGAAACGGTTTTGTCTGGTCACGAATCATTGGTCTAAACTGGGCTTAACGGCCCCACACACAGTTATTATGTCCACACTCTCGCTACCTGCTCACTAGCACGCTTGTTAGTTACGTTAGCTGTTGGGTCGGTACGGCCAAATTCAACATGTGCTTGTGGGGGACACATGAGGACCCATTAGTGTTTACACCACAAAAGATATGTGGTCAAATGTGTCCACCTCAGCTTGGTGGTCATTTACACGTGTATTTAATGCTGTCCACTAGTAATCAAATCACCCAAGACGCACATTAATACCAAGTTTTAACAGGCTCTTTGAGTTCCACAACCATCCTGTTGTGAATTGTTATGTGTCTAATTTGACGGAGTACATTGATTGTAAGGAATGGACTGCCTGTTCTCCTGCCCAACTTGCCAAATACCGCCACTCCATTCTCGGAACCCCCACGGCTGTGTTCGGCGTCTGACTTCCGGCAGACGGCGATACAGCCTCTGGGGGCAGACCCCCGATTTTTTGGCATTCAGGTTTGATTTGGGCGGAGGAGGCGAATTTCCGTTTCCGACTTCCGTTTATATATAAGTAAATATGCTGAACCATTGCGATGGATTCAGAGTTTGCAGTGACGCCAATTATGTTCCGCCTCGTTAGTTCACCGCACGGACCGTTTAACCTGGCAACAACTGCAGCCGGCTTCAACGTGATTGGTCAATATCACACGGACTACAAACAGCCTAAAACCGGAAACCAGGGCTCTTCCGCTCTTCTTCCGGAGGCAAGATCTCCGGGGTTTGCCTACAGACTCTACATTCACTGAATGTAGAGTCTGTATATAGAGACGACCGCCACTCTGTCAGACACCGACGCAAAAAGCACCTTTGCAGCCATATGATGCATCACTTGGCATCATCATGTTGTAACGCTGTCAGATGGCATCAGGTTGTCACGCCGCCGGCAACTACATGATATAAAGAGCTGGAAAGTCCCTATAGGGTGGGCAGCTGAGGCAGTGGATGGGTCCAACAAACCCTGGACTTTCAGCATGTTGAGCCAAACCATGGTGTTTATGTTCTAAGACTAACCACGTACTTTTGTTGCACAGGAAGACATAAAGACAAGGTGTTTTATTACCTTTGTAAGTTCATTTTGAAAAAGACTGTGCATCTCCCGAGCAGAAACTGCACAGTTCCTGTGAAAACTGAAGTGTATTTTAAAAGAAACCCTACATGCAACAGGTGTAAATTCACATGGCATCCTAGAATGTCAACAACAGATGCAAGATGTTACGGAACGCGTCGAATGTAGATGTAGAGGTCCATTGACAAAGCGACAATATTTGACAAGTTGGGATGAGAACACATTGAAACAGAACAATCACCTAAAAACGCCACACAGAGGCCTCCAGTTATTTTCAATTATTTTCACAAGGGGGTCCAGAGATTGTATCAAGGTGGCCATGCTGGGCTCCAGTGTTTGTCAGACCCATCCACCACCACTCCTGCCCCCACTGTAGGGACCTTCCAGCTCCTTAAATTACATCATTACCGGTGGCAGTATAAACTGACACCACCTAGCAGTGTATCATATGAAAGGATGGCTTTTCTTGTCAGTGTCTGACGGGAAAATCATTGACCAAGAGGCAGTATATGACAACTTCAGAAAAGAACAGGTTGGCCCAGGGGCAGAATAAACAGTGCATTTTGGGTTCTGCCCTGTGATGGTCATGTCTTACTGACATTTTATGACTTTATTGACCCAAAAATCAACTAATTAGTCATGACAGAATAATCAGGATTCATAATAACAATAATTGATACTGAAAACAATTGTGAGTTGCAGCTTTAGTCCTAACCATTACCCACTGTTTATACTTCCTACCTCTTGATTCTCTTATATATTATATCATTTATCGTCCTTAATGTTTGGAACCCATGTGGGGTCACTTGATATATAGACATGATCGTGGGAGGTTTGTAAAACTGACAGCATCAGTGTCAGTTGGAGAAAAGGGTCACATCTGAGGATATATGTTAACATCCATCAAAAAAAAATCTAATACGAGAAGCAGCAGCTGAGCACGGAGGCCTGTGGTGGGAACACAGTCTGATTTTCAGTCTCGCAATCAACATGTTTCCTATTTGCTGCTTGATAGCTGCAGTAGTTCAACAGGTTCTTTTCAACATATGGTGTGACCGTGTGATTCCCAGCAGGTGGCAAATCCTGCAGTGAGAATACATCTACACACCACAGCAGCTGTGGACACAAGAAATGTTTTTACGTTTCACTGCAAAGCCCGACACTCACAACATTTTCTATCTTCCTTTACAGAAAGGTGACTGCTGTTCGTCAATCACTCTTCCCGAAGAAAACATTCATCCTCTCCTGTCATTTGATAACAGGCACACTGACATTGACTTGCCTGTTAAAACTTCCCTGTCATCACTGAAAATTTTACACGCCAGCTCGAGTGTGCCGTCTTGACAAGTAAACAAAATACTTGAAATGACGACGGATTGCTGTTTTGAAACGTTTGACTGACGTGTCTTTTCAAGCGCTCATCAGCAGCGTGTAACCTGCTTCTGCGGAGGAGAATGCCAAATCATCTTACCATCATCGCCCAATACATCACTAATGTGCAAAAACATTAGCATGAAAGAGCAGTTAGTTTTGTTGTGATCCCTGACGAATCTTCAGTGGAAGCGTTGCATTTTGCAGAGCACATTAGAGTCCATATATAAAGACCTGACAGTGGTGAAACTGCCCTCCAGAGAGAGACGCACTGCAGTGGTTGATGGCCCATTCTCTGCATACGGCACTCCTTTTATTGGAGGTGACTTCTGAATGGCAGCCTGTCTCTCTCACAAGAATCTGAAAACTCTGTCTTCCTGTCAGCAGGCTCTACAGGCGCTGCCTACCCTGCCATGTATTAGACCTCCACTGAATTAATAAGCTCCCAGGCAAGACAAATCCATGTCCTGTATGGATGTAGCTCAGTGATAAAACATTGAAGCCAACTGATAATGACACAACAGTAAAAACACAACGATAAAAGCTCTAAAAGTGGAGAAATAAATACATTTGTCCAGGCGTGATGAGGTATCCCAAGGGGCTTTTACATAATATTTCAGAGCAAACACAAAAAAAGAAGCATTTCATTATCTGTTATCTAATACTACACTGTGCAGGAGGTAAAATACAGCCCAGTGGAATCTGGGTCACACTTGATTTGAATAGTCCAATGCTGATACTCAAGTTATTATCGAGTGATTTTAGAAAAAAAAAAGGACCGAGTTTCAGCTGAGACAGAAGTGGGAAAACTAGATGTAGAAGATAGTAGGTGGTTGGATAAGAGTTCATTCGGGACAAAGTGGGGGTTCAACAGTGGGGATGTTTCCGAGTCGGAATAATCAGCAAAGCACAACTGTTTAAATCCAAATACTTTTAATATGTTTACTAAAATTCATAGCTATATACCAAACAACATGGTTTTGCTTCTTTTTTTTCCTGAGGGACAGTAAAAAATAAAACAGAAATCTGCTTATTCTTTTTCTTTGAGAAGGTCAATATCAGTTTCAGGTTTGTTTAATACAGAGCTGGATGCGTTTAGACTAGCTTAGTATGAAGACTGGAAGAAACAGGAAAGTGGAAACTGTCCAATTCAGAAATACACCTACTAATACCTCTAAAGGTCACTAACTAAAATGTATTTGGTTTAGCCCATTCTCAAGCCCAGGATGTCAAACACCAATGCTTTGTCATGCACCTCAGTCCTATGTATTGATGCCAAAGGCACCCTTTAGCATCTTTATGGCCCTACATATCCAGATATTTTTGTAAACAGATATTTTCCCCTCTACATTTGGGCACCTCGTCCACACGCAAACAGAGTTTTAGGTCACTAAAATTGATATTTTTTAAAACACCCTCTGAGGTGAAGATTTATAAAACTCTGTTTACTGTTTGTTCTGGTTTGTGGATGTGTAAAACGGAGAGTTGCATGCACTGCTTGGTCTAATGATGACTTTACACCTAAACTCACCACTTCGCGGATGAACTGAGACATCCGCGGCATCCAGTGTTTTTGCTCCACCTCAACATCCAGGATTGACAGTCCACTAGAATCATTAGGTTTTTTTTTTTTTAGTTATTATCCGTTTACAAAGACATGTTGATACATATAGACAGAGCCTATGAGACGCATTGGGCTTTCAGCTAACTCCAGTGTCAACCCATTCACAGCAATATTTGGCAGTGAAAGCAACTGATATAGCATAAATTGCAAGAAAGGATGTAGGGTGGGAGGAAGAGGAGATGGACAGGTCAAACAGAACAAGACTTTCACCTTGGAGACCACAGTTTGTGTCCCATGTGAAACCAAAAGTCATTGTTTTTTTGACTTATGTCATACATTTGACATAATGTATGTACATACAGTCGCCACGCTGTTGACGTCTCTCACGTGATTTTTTTTTTTTTCAGGTAAACACGTTATGTAACAAATGTAGTTACATTAATCCAAAATATGAACTTTTTTCTAAACCTAACCAGGTGGTTTTGTTGCTTAAACCTAAAAGTGACCATTTCAGAACATTAACCACGTGTGTGTCACATAAAGATCCCAAAGGCTGCCCTGTGTGTCGGTATTTGACAACATGGGAATGAGAACAGCTTGTCTTGGTTATCAAATCTGTATACAAACACCACATAAAAAACACCATTTGTGGTTTTCAGGGGAGATGTATGCTGGAGCGCAGCTTCTTGTAGTTTGTCTTTACAAAAAGGTTGGTAGGTGTGGTACCATCACACCTGTACCTGAGACCAAAACCCAAACCTGAGCTCAGAAGCAGATGAATACGCTGTTGTCTTAAAAGAAAAAGTCCCATAATCCAACTTCTCATATAATAATAATAGTTGGTTTTACTTACCTCTTTCTGTACAGTGTAAAAAAAACAAGATAAATCAGGTTAATTAGTAAGCTTCAAAGATGTTGGTAGTTGTACTTTTGAACTTTCACATAGCCAGGCCATCTGTTTCCCTAGACTAAGTTAGCTAAGCTAGGTTGATCTATGCCTTTTAAAGACAAAGCTTGTATTGGCTTTACAAACCAGGTAGCCTTTAAACCTACAATCACCATCTCGTTTCAGGAACTGCCCATTGGTTCAACAGCCCGTTGGTTCGACATCCCATTGTTCCGACCATATTAAACTCATTGTTCCGAAGTCCGTTCCGAAATCATCATGATGCCCTGTGGTTAAGGTCTGGTTAGGTTTAGGCACAAAAACCACTTGGTTAGGGTTAGGAAAAGATCATGGTGTGGGTTAAAATGAAAAAGAAAGTGACAAACACATAAGCCGTGAGCCTGCTCTGCCTCAAGCCGGTCGCAGCGCACCATACACCCACCGCGAGCCGTTCAGCACCGCGGACAGTCGGACTAATGGGATGACGAACCAATGGGCTGTCGAACCAGTGACATAGACCCCTCGTCTCTAAGGTGTCTGTCTGCTGTTTGCTGCTGAGCAGGTAGTGTGCAGTGGGTTTTTAGGGCTCTTTCTTTGAAAACAGTTGTCTGCTGCTCTGTAAAACTGAGGGAAGCTGCAGATTCAGCTGATAATTCTCTGTAGGTTGACCAATGACCCCTTTTAAATTGTAACATTGCTTTCACATTGTCCTTTGATACATTGTTATCATAAAAAGTGTGATTGTTGCTGCTTTAATCAACATGATTATCCAGAGAATAAAATACTGTTGCAGATTGCTGAATGTATTATTCTCAGTTCATGTCAGTTCACAATCAAGAACAACCTGCAGAGACTTGAAGATTGCTTGACCTTGGCTATTCATTACAGAAGAAAAATCTTTTATTATTATCATTGTATGCTAATGCATTGAAAGTGTGAACTCATTTGAAAAGTCAGAGCTCATGGTGCACTCTATGAAATTTCAGTTACCTCTGAACACAAGCTTTATTATGTTAGAACCAACCAAGAAGACAAAGAAAAAGCAAACACGGAAAGAAAGAGAGAGAACCTGAATGTGACGGCTGCTTGTGTTAAAATGTTGCTGTGTAGCAGCCAGCTGTTATTGTATTGTTGTTATACTAAATTATTATAATAGGCAATTCAAAACAATGACTCTGATTAATAACAGACTCGACAATCAGTGTAATTAAATCATGCCCATTTATGGGTTTATTGAATACAAGTACAATTCATGTTTCTGTTTCAGCAGATACAATGACTGAGCTCTCTGGACTACAGGGCTTCAGGAGTCCAGATTCTGGACTGGCACTGACCTGTGGAAAACCTACCCAAACCCTAAATGCATATATTAATTTTTATTTAAAAAAAAAAAATCTGAAAGAGACCCAGACCAGTATGACCTTCAAGGTGAGGGTCACATTACCAGGGATAATCAAGCGACCACTCAGTACGTTTACATGCACAGGTAAGTCGAGCTACAGTTATAGTTTGACTAGGCCATTTAATTGGACTACTGTCCTTGATCTATAGTGTACAAGCATGGGAGGGAAATCTATTTTGACCAAAGTATGTCCGCCTCTGCTACTATAGGGGGCGATATGCACTCTTTCAGCTTGTTAGTATTGCACTTATTACATCATAGACCAAACAATCACCAAACTAGTTAGCGACAGTTAGCTAGCGGCAAACTGGTACCATGGTGGACAACTTTGTAGCTCTGTACATTTGTGGTGGTAAGCTCCGCCCATGGCTCCGGCCCATAGTTGTGATTGGGCAGTTGATTGTTTTTCATTTTGGCATGGACAATGCATTTCCATATAGATTATGAAAATGTTCCCTTACACCTCTTAATGATGCCTTATAAAAATCAGTCAGATGTCTAGATAAACATGGAGTTATTTCAATATCTTGATCTGGGTCATCATCGGTGTTTGTTTGATTTTGATAGTCTTTCAGAATATAAAAGTCTTATCAAATTGAGACAGATTAGATTTTACAGCCTGTAAAGGCATGATGACAAGCTATCAGCGGAGACTCATCAACCGCACTCAGCACCACTCTCTCTCACTCCCTCTGTGTCCCCCTAAATTTTATGAATGAAAGGCTTACAGTAGGCGGGGAGTGGATTTTCATCTTATTTCAAATAAAAAAGTCTTGGTTTTCAGAATATTATTATTAAAACTTCTTAAAATCCACCAGGGGGCTATCTGTGACTTGTGTTAGCTTGAGCTAAGCCTATGCAACCTAGCATCGCGCATCAAAAATGTTTATTATTAAAATTTTGTAATCATGGATATGCTACATATCATTAGCTTGGTTCAATTTTCCACAATTCAATCGTTGAAACCATGAGCATTAAAGTATGAATCATTTATATTTACCAGCATTGTAAACAACCTTTGAAGTGGTCACAAAGTTATATTCTTTTAGTCCTTAATGGTCAAATCCAAAGAATTAAAAATTTTTTTTTAAATGAATCTAATTTGTAAATATTGTCATGTGAAATACATTGCTAACTGTATGCTAACTTCAGTTATCAAATGGACCGTAGTCCATGGTGTTGTTGGGTTTGCCTGTTTTCGTTACCTTGCTGTCTACAAAATAAAATTGTCCTCAAGCCTTTCAGTGTGTTTTCCATCCCTGGACAAGCCCTGAGTACAGCATGCACTCCCAGTCCCAAGGCCAATGGGGTCTTTAATGAATATTTGCAGCAAATGTACTGCAGACTTTTAAAGCCTTTGGCTCAAAATCATGGCACGCTGACAGTCATTATGCAATGTGACGTAGTTTGCTTAATATCTGGAGTACAACAACAACAAACAGTGATATCATTAGAAAGCTAAGAATCTCCTCTTTACAACGGTGTATAAAACTCAATTTTTAAGGGTCAGTGTAACTGAAAATGATCCATCAGGTCACATATTGTCAGCAAAAATTTGAAAATATTGGCACTGGATGTAAGACAACTGTTTTGCAGAATCATCCACTATCTACATTCCTGTCTGGTGAAATGGTTGCAGAGGGCTAAGATTGGACCGAATATAATTCAGACCTGGACCAACTCAGGTACTGGTTTGGGTCTTACTAGAAGCGGAGTGAACCCATGAAGACCTCTGCTCTGAACACAGTCTGGAGAAATGTAACGAATCCACAAAGTGACATTATTATTTGAGCATCAAGTTGAGCATCAACACCGCATGATCCAAAATGAGCCCAGCCTCCATCGCACAGCATGATGTAAATTGAATTTGTTAAATCTGATAGGGAATCCATGTAAAAGCCAATGTGGCATTAATGGGACCGGTGTTGCTGTTGCTGAGTTTGATTTAATAAGGGAATTGCGGTGGTGATTGAGGTCATCTTCCTCGTCCGCTTCTTTCAAAAATAGTCTAACATCTGAGCTCATGAGACTGTGTGGACTTCCACACACTGCTGCTGACATCTTAATTTGCTTCTGCCGGGCAGGTTTACTCCTCTGCAATCCTTTCGGAGAGGATTATACACATGCCTATTTTATTCACCTCCAATTCCAATAGAAATATTTTAGCTAGTGGCAAAAAGGAGAAATCTTATTTGATTCAGTTTACTTGCCACATAAGGCTGTGTGCTCATCCAGGAAAATAGAGAGCACTCACAGGTGAAACCTGCTTGATAATTGCTATTTCTCCACATTCATTTTCCTCTGCTGTATTTACACACAGGTCACAGGAAAGAGAAAAGGCTCCACAATTGAAGTTATTACACAGGGGCCACAGCCGCTGACTTCCAACCATGACAGGAACTCTGTCTCATCATTCTCTTTATACAGCTGCATGCCGCTCAAGCTTTCTGCAGACGCATTCAGCCGGCAAGTGACTGCTGCAGCGGTGCATTCATAAGGTGAAGTACCTGACTGCTCTCCCAGGGGTGGGCCATGATTGAGCAACTTTCCGAGTTCTCTAGAAACAACAGTACTCCGGCCCGGGGAGCGTGGAAGGGCCGGACTGCGCTCCTGTCTAATCACAAAGAAACGCTGTTCCTAAAGTGATGAGCGAGCTTTCCTGGCTCATTATTTTTTCAGCTAGACACAGGTTGTCACTTTGGCTCTGCAGAGTCAAAAATAAAATTCCAGACTTTTTCCTCCAGACTCTCATAGTTTGAGCTCTCAGCAGACATCTTTATTACCTTGCCAGTGGAGGCTTTGCCGCACACAGTGTTCCTGTTTTTGACAGTAGAAAGACGTCTTTGTTCTTTTTTTTGTGGATTTGAAAAACAGAGAGTTGTACCCAGTAATCTGGGCGAAAAAAGAATCCCAAGATATTCAATTAAAGAGACATTATTAACTATAGCTGATTATACAGTACATGTTGAAGCACAGTCTTGTGTCAGGTCATTTATGAGACTAAGGGTGTCAATGTCACTGCACCGAATGTTTCAATTTATGGTCTTTATTTAGTACACCTGCGGAGAACTTTATTAAATAGACTCATGTTAGAGGTTTAGGAACCTCTGTTAGAATCCATGTTAGGCTTTTAATATGAAACTTCTACAAGAATTGTTGAGTTTTATTTAAGATAACTTAACTTGTAACGCCAGTGTGCGACGATGCCATACCATTGTTCAAATGGCCCAAAATTCTGAAGCTCCATTAGTATGAAAATGTCCCATTAGATCAAAAGCCCATTTCTCCCACCAAACAAACACAGATTTCCCCAAAGTCCCATTTCACTGAAAAAATCATAGACTGTAAAAATACTGGACATAGCTACCGTGATGTCACCAAGCAGCAACCTACAAGGCTGAAAAATGAAGCTAATGCAGAGGTGACAAAAACTCCATTTCCTCAAATGGCCACTTGAGGCTGCCTCCAGAAGCCGGTCAGTCCCCATAGACCTCAATGTTAAAATGTCCAATTTTACAGCAGAAATAAACATGTTTATAGCCTGGTACAAAACATGGTTTTGGTCTCCATAGCTAATTTCAACACTCATGACAACTGTACAGATGGGGGAAATTTTTGTATAACTCACCCATTTAGTTTTATCATGGCCCAAAGTCATGCATGTTTAAGGGTGTGGCCACTTGAGTGACAGGTTGTCTCCCAATAGTGTTCTTGGTCTCAGTCAGATCCAACCCTCACTCCTCCACAGCTCCACCATCCCATCCAAATATGGTCACTTCTGGCTCCAGCAAACCAAGATGGCAACAGCCAAAAATGCCACTAAGTCGAGGCTTCAAAATGGGAGTCCACAAACCAGTGAGCGATGTCACTTTGGCTACATCCATTATTTTTCCAGTCTATGGATGTCACCCATTGGTTTACGGACTCCCGTTTCGAAGCCTCACGTCTGGCATTTTGGTTGTCGCCAGAAGAGACCATAAATGGGTAAGAGGTAAGAGCAGCCCACCCTGAACTATACATAACTTTAAGCCTTAATAAAATTTAAACAGGTGAATTATGTAAAAATTCACCTCCATACAGATGTCATGAATGTTGAAATCGCTATAGAGACCAAAACCATTTTTTCTAGGCTGTAAACAGGCTGTTTATTTCTACTGTAAAGTTAGGCATTTTAATGTGGGAGGGTCTGTGGGGATTGAATGGCTTCTGGAGCCAGTCTCAAGTGGCCATTTAAGGAACTGCAGTTTTTGGCACTTCCATATTGGCTTAATTTTTCAGCCCTGGAGGCTGCTGCTTAAAAAAATTCACACTCCCTGAAGTTAGTTTCAGTTTCTCAGTTGCGTTTGAGTTTTACACCGACAAGTCTCTGCTTTTCTAGCAACTGTAGTGTCACCAAATATAGGTATTTTATACCAAAACATAATCTTTTCCATATCTCATGTTTTGTCGTGTCTAAACCTAACTGCACATTTACCACAGTGTGTGACGGATGCAAATTACCTATGTTATAATGAAATGTACAATGGAAACATTTCTGTCTTGCAGTTGGGTTATCTAACTGCAAGAGTGTGTATTTTCGGATGTTTGTTTTTGGAATAACGGGCTGTCGGAGAAATGGGCTTTCGTTCCAACAGGGCATATTTCTGACTCATGGGGCTTCGGAAATTTGGGCTGTCGGAACAATGGGCAGCCCTCCATATGAGTAGAAGACTTGAATTACTGAAAAAAAAACAGTATTGTGTTAACAATAGAAAGTCAGAGCAGCAAAGTGGTGAATATAACACGCCTCATTTGCTGTCCTGATTGAATTGGTGCTGTGGAAATGGACATCATACTGAATTTACCACGTGATCTATTAGAGTACAGCTATGTAGCAGCTACCTGCTCTGTGTTTTTTGCCTGGCCCTCATATTAACCGGTCCTTAATTGTTCGTGACTTTGCTATTATTTGATATTTGACCATAACATCAACTGTTATTTGAGAAGTGAGATATTTCCCATTCATGTGAAAAAATGCCCCTATAATCAGCACAAAGTGTACTAAGCTCTGTTCTTCTAAATAGTTTCTAAATAGGACTCTTTCATGTTTATCTGCTGGAATTAATGCTTTTTGCAGGTGAGCAAGCTGAGGGAGGATCTGTAGTAGGTCCCCTGACAGAAGAGAAATTTTAATTAGCATTGCTTGCAGTTTGGGTCACCAACATAGACATCCATCTGAGACTGTTCAATATTTAATTAAATGGCTCTTGCTTTACACCTTTGTTCACCTCAGAACACAATTCCCAGCAACACCTTTTATTCAGCTTCCCAATTAATCAGTGCAAAACACTTAATGAGAAACAGCTGTCAAAGCAAATACTCAATAAATCCCAATAGCATCAGTTTACTGTCGTCTTAGGTAATATTGCGTATTTAAAGTGTTATGCAGAAGCTTAAGAGCAAAAGATTTTATATCAGATGCTAAAATATCTTTTGCAGGTGTCTAAAAGGAAGGGGGATAAACTAATCACCCCCACCAACAAGTTAATTTTTCTCCCCTTTCTAATAGAATAAATCAAGGTCTAATGTTTATCTTCACATTGTCATATCTCACATTCACTGCTTTTCAGGAAGAAAAGTAAGCTAATAAAGTAACACAAGGAAGTAAGTTACACAAGTGTAATGTAAATACTGACTTTGGAACATTAAATGAATACTTCAGCCACAAAATTAACATTTGTATAACACTTACTCACCCTGTGGTACATTGAATTTATGAAAAACACTTTGTTTTTCTCATGTGCTTCCACAGTGAATGAAGAATCCAAAAACACAGAAAATTTTTGATGAATTCAAGTAAAAGGAAACCACATTCAGTGACAGCAAAACCTTTTCAAAACATCCGTTAACAAACTCCCACACAACTCCGCAGTATGATCCAACTTTTATTATCCAGTCATATGCTAAGTACTTCCTGAACACATGTATTTTCATTAAAACCTTAATATTTAAAACACTTCAGCATGCGGGTAGTACAGCTGTTGCCTGTGTCCAGACCTTGGAATCTACTGTCCTCGTCTGGCATCTGGTTTCTCGGTTGAAATAAAAAAAAGCCAATGAGAATATCATCCAACATCATACTTTGTTTTTACTTTGCTATGCTCCGCTCTTAAAACTCCAGCTAAACAATTGTATTGCCCTGGCTATGCATCAGTGTGGACTTAAACATCACGTTACATTCAGGCGTATATGTTGGTCTCCATTGATTGATTAGGAAAAATCGAATCCCCCCCCCCCCCCTTCCCCACAGAAATCAGTTGGAGTGGACACAGAGTATGAGTTGGCAATTCTGTGTGTGCATTTGAACTCCTGCTCCTTCATTCCACTGTGCAGGCAAGGCTGTTCATGTGAACGTGTTTTAAATAGTAAGGCTTTAGAGGAAATGCATGTGTTTGGGAAGTATTAAACATAGAGCTGGATAACTGAGATTTGTATTATGCTGCACACGCTATGTGAGAGTTTGTAAACAGATGTTTTGATATAGTTTTGTTGTTGTCAAATGTGGACCCCTATGACTTCAATTCTTTAAGAATTTTATCAATTTTTGGATTCTTCGTTCACTGTGGAGCAATGCATGACAAACAATGTTTTCTTTACAATTTCATTTTAACACAGGGTGAGTAAATGACATAAAATTGATCATTTTCTGGGTGAAGTATTCCTTTAATGTTACTTCATTGTAGAAATCACATACAGTATTACCTCAGCACTGACCAGCATGTATTAGCCTCTGAGTAGCAATAAATCTTACATGACTCAAACACACAGCTAATGACAGAGGAGGTAGGGCTTCAGAGTCTTGCTTGGGCACTTCAACAGGATACACTGTGGCTGCTACATCAAATTGAATCATTTGTGAGACCCTTTTCACTCCCAGATGAAACTACCAGTGTCAAAAACCTCTGAAGACATCTGTAGTCATTTGAAATGTTTTTTGTGTGTGCCTCTTTGTTTAGTTTGACTCGACTGTGTCCTCCCTCCTGTTTGATCACAGGGATTATTTGGAGGTTTAGTCTTTTAAGTCCTGTTTCGTTTTGCCCATCTTACTTGTTAGCATTTAAATGGCTTTTTGTAATTGCCTAGGCGAATCTTGAAATAACATGAGGCAAAGAGCCTTTTTTCGCTCCTCCTCTGCACTCCTTCCTTGTTGTTAACCTCCCCATTCAGTCTCAATAAACAAACAGAAAATCCTCAGGATCCCTGTCAGGAATTTGGTTCACTTCAAATGATATATGTTGCTGCTGCTAGTCTGGCTTTGATGCTTGTCTTTGCAACACAGAACACTTTGAGTTTTGCTACCCCCACTATATGGAGGAAGTATTCACCAATTCACCAACCCTGGGAATGTGCCATGAGAGACACTAAAGTGCAGCATGCTGCTGGTGAGCCCAGTTGCATGAGCTTCTTTGAATGTGTGTGAGTGTGTGTGTGTGTGTGTGTGTGTGTGTGTGTGTGTGTGTGTGAGTTTGTGAGGACAGTATACGGATGCCCGAGATGTCCTGCGGTGAAAGCCCTTATCTTGTATTTACACATAAGGACTTTGGGCAGGGCTGACTTCATATTTAATCTTTAAGCCTCTATCCCAATATGATTAAATCCAAAACAGGAACCTATAGAAGGAAATGTGGCCAGAACATCCAGCAGCACTAACCCCTGGCTGTCCACAATAACAGCTAACTCCAGTGAACATATCAAGAGAATCAGAGCTAAAGGATAATGCTTTTTTTAACTGCAAGGATGGTGATGTTAACTACTCAAAATGAACAGTGGGTGGAATTTTAAATAGCACTGTTTTACAGAGAAATGTACAGTACCCACATTTGACTAGAATTAGCAGAGGAAACAGCTTTGACTTCCACACTGTTACATGCCTGTGGGCACACTTTACCTTAAGTAGGAACTTTCTTTTTAAAAACGGAAGATATTTTTATAACACTGTCCCACAGTCAAGATAAGTCAGTGGATTAATGTAGAATCAAGCACTTTTTAAAAATGTGTCTGCATACTACTGATAAGCACGCAGTATGTAAATAAAGTTAATATCAGCAATGCAGCATCCACCATTGGAAGGAAACAGCTTTGTGACAAACATTGATAAACCTAGTGGAGTGAGGAAATGTGTAAAAATGTGGCTCATGTAGCTGCGAGTCACACTACATGTAATGCAATCTGGGACATGATTACAATGCTAACACTTGGTATAGCTGCTGCAAGTACGATTGACAAAACTAGATAACAGGTGAAATGTGGGCACTTGTAGGATTACAAATCATAACACGTTTGACATGAGAGGAGCATTTAAAAGGGCGTTAAAACAACTTTATTGATTCCTTTGAGGGTATTAAATTGTAGCAGTGAAGCGTGGACATGACAACAACTATTGAAATTAATGGAAATAGTTAAGACACCACAAGACATATGGGGATGGATTGATGCAATCATCATCCAGTAATTTGTATATAACCCACGTAATCCAGAAGTTTGCAATCACATGACCAATGTGCTGACAGGAGTGAAAAAGGCAGTCGTATTAAGTGAAGCGAAAGTTCATGCAAGGAGGCAGGCTGGAGTGGTGGGTTGGTCAAACAAACACATAACTTTCCCCAAGGAGACCAGTGTTCTTGTCCTGTGTGAAGCCAAGTGAACTTTCAGTTATTTTAAGGTATGTAATCACTTTACGTTGAGTACATAATGTAGATTCTTTCTCTAAACCTAACCTACAAAACGTTACTTTCCTAAACCTTATGCACTGAACCTTACTTTCCCAAAACAAACCTATGTAACTTTATGTGTAACGTGACAATGCCCAACCATGATTCTTTCACCATCCACCACCCCTGCTGCCCACCCCACTCGGACTTCAGCCTCCTTGATTTTGGCTATTGTCCACCACGTTTTCCCCAGTGCCACCCGGCAGCAAACAGGGTTTAGAGGCGACTGGCCGCGTATTATGCTGACAGCGGACAGCTTTTTTCGTCCATGTCTGACACCGGGTATCACTGACCAAGCGCCGGATTTCAACGACTTCAGGTGAGACTGGGTTGGATGTGAGGCTATTTATTGCATTCTCCATGGATCTGTTGAAGCAGTATGCAAACTGCAACGGATCCAGGGTCAGGGATAGTGAGGAGGTGATGAAGCCTTTTCTAGACGAGAGTCTTTTATTTACTTAACTTTTTCTCAACGGACACGAAACATAACTTGATGTTGTCTTAAGTTACCTGAGACTTGACAGGAACTTATTTTGATTTGATTTGAAATTATTCTGACCGACTTGAGACTCAACTTGGGTTCATCTTGATTGACTTAAGACTTGACTTCAGCTTCTGTCAATAGACTGAGGCCTTTTTTGATCTTATCTTGATTGACTAAAGACATGACTTGGATTTGTCTCAACAGACACGAGATGTAGCTTGAACTTGACCGATTTGAGACTTGATTAGAGACTTGTCTCAGTTGACTTTAAACTATCAAAATGTTCTATTGTAATGCAAAATTGGTTGATCACTCTAATATTATATTTGTCTTTATTTAAACTCAAAAATCATTGAGGGCAAAGCCCTCATTTACAATGACGTCAAGCAAGAAAGAGGACAATCAATAAAACAAACATATAAATACAATTAATAAAATAGAGTAACAACAAAATCCTATGGGGAGTGCTCCAGCTTGTTTCGCGCCGTTACTGTCACGATTCAGTCACTTTATAGAGATATACATTTGTGGAAGTGTACTGAGATGCAAGAATCGTAGTTCATTATCACTATTATCATCTCTGCTATGAGATTTAATAAAACTGTAGGCCTCAGTGGATTTAATCAATCCAGTGCCTACATCTTGTACAACTATTACCATCAAATTACTCCAGCCTGTCCTCATTTGCTGATTCCCCCAGTGATTCATTGTGGCTTCACTATATGTTGGCTGTCTACAGTATTGTCTGTGTCTCCGATGTCTTCCCTTGTTCTCCTGAGCAGTTCACTCACCTCCTAGTGAATTAAATAGTTTCAAATGAAGAGCTGCCAGCAGCTATTCACTGTGAGTGCCTCCTCCTCCTCCTCCTCCCTTCTCAACATCTCTCACAAAACACAAAGGTGACCTCAGAGCCTTGTGTATACCTCAAATCAAAAGGAGAAGAGCTGCAAGAAACAAAAAAAACTGTCAAGGACTTTCACAGATGTTTCACGTACCCCATATTTGGTGAGAAAAAAGAAGAAAGAAAGAAACTTAGATGTATTCTGTACTTTTGCTCTCTAGCTTTTTATGATTCACTATTAGTATCATACTGTGTAACCCATATGGGTTGTTGAAGGCTATTGTTGCAAATAATGAACTGAAATACAGATTTTTCACTGACATTCATTAACATTGTATGTCATTTTGAAGGGTTTGATGGGACATTGTTGAAAACTCTTTTTCTTTTGCCCCAGAAGTAGCTGAGCTTTGAAGTGGCATTATCGCTCGGTCTATTCAAAATATTGTCTTTGACTTTTTGACATTGTATATAATGTGTTAATGACTGTGAGATATTCTTTTTTGCTCATTTGCTTTAAGGTCCAGACACAACAGCATTTAAAATGGCAAAATTTCACTGCAATTTCAATTCATTCCAATGGAGTCAGTGATTAGTGGATTCATTTGCAGAGGTGTAAGAAATCCCATCGAAAAATTTGTCTTGGAAATTTGTACTGTTAACCAATAGTGGGTTATTGTGACAGTGATGGGAGCTGTAGAGTTCAGACTGTAGCTCACTTGCTGAGTTCAGTTTTATTTAACATCCTCTGTCATATTATCAGCTGCTCCACAAAAAAAACAATGGTTTGCAGACAGTCATGAGACAGGAGACAGTGGTACAAATATGTCTTTTAAGTAAATGGAGCTTTTTATCGTTACCACTTTTTATCGGTACCACTTTTTAGTGTGACCAGGCCTTAGGAATTTCCCTTTGAAAGCTGCAATTCATAATCAAAAATATATGTATTTTTAAAAAATGTAGATTTTGGATATTGGATCTTGTGTTTCTCTTAAGTGAATTTTGTGAAATTGAATTTTCGGTCAAACCAAACAGTATTGAGCTAGAAAGGAAATGCTGATTGATATTAGAACAATCAGTAATGTTTCTCTGGCTGACTTACAGTAGGAGCACCCAACAATACTGGAGGCAATATTGGATTAGTCCAAACATAACTTTAGTGTTGCCACATACGAGCCTAAATATTGACAAACAGTGTCTGACTCATTCGTATGTGAATTCACTTCTTGATCTTGGCTATGTACAGTGGCTAGAGGAGACTGGACTCATTTTCTGCTATTCACAGTGGTACATCAAGTGAACATTGCTGCACGCATAGATGAAAATAAACGAATATTATGGCCATACACATTCAGAAGGATGATTTTCTGTAACAGTAGTTGGCTGTAAACAACCACATAAACATGACTGTGTTTTCCTAAGTATGACCTTCCATGTCCATCCATAAAAGAATGTAGCACAAGATCAACACAGAGTACGGACAGAGGGGCTCTGTCTGTCCATATATGTTATCTACCATTCAGCATAAATGAGTCCTTGAAGCTGGGTTATTAACAATGGATCAGATAACAGTGTGTAATATGAAAGGGAAGGGCTCATACAATAAACCTGCAGTTCCTCTCAGCTATTTTAGTTTCTCATACCTTTTGCTTCTATTGCTTTAGTTTTCTGGCCCTCAAACTTGTTGCCCTGGTTTCCAGCTGCAGTTTTGTTTTGTTTTTTTAGCCAAAAAGCTCTGTTTAACCAACACACCTCGTCACATATTGATGTGCTTGGTTAAGGACTTTCCACGTACCACGTGCAAGGTACCCTGGGTGTGTTGGTTGTTGATGTTCTGGGACGCCATGTCAAGTTCTGCCTGCTACATATATTGTGTTCTTTTAAGATACACTTTCATTTTCACAGGAAATTTAACATCAACACACTGTCTCATTCAAAATGAACACACTACGTTGGTGCAACACTGCAAATTGATATTTTCTTTCCTTCAACAACAAACACACATGGTTAGGTTTAGGCAACAAAAGCAAGTGGTTAGATTTAGGAAAAAAGAACAGGGTTTGGCTTTAGAATCTTACGGGACGCGAACATCACTCTCTCGGGTGAAAGTTGGGGTTTGTTGGACCCATCCACCACCCCTGCCGCCTGCCCGCCCCACTCAGACTTTTACTGTCTTAATTTTTGTCCTTTTGTCCACGTTTCCCCCTGACTCAGCCGAGGTGCCGTTGAACTGTAACAACAACCGTTGTTAAAGGACCCCTTTTTTCCTTGGTTTCTGACACTGCAAGTCACTGCCAAGGCACCGGTATTCGACAACTTCGAAGTAAGACCTGACTTTATTATGTGTAACATTAAGCCTTAATAAAATGTAAATGGGTGAGTTATATAAAGATTTACTCCCCGTGTGCTTGTCATGAAGGGGAAAATTAGCTGTAGAGATCGAAACCGTTTTTTGTACCAGGCTGCAAACATGATTATTTCTGTTCTAAAGTTGGGCATTTTAACATTCTGTTGCGACTGACTCAGATTTGGAGCCAGCCTCAAGTGTTCATTCGATGAACTGCAGTTTTTTGGCAGTTCTGCGTTGGTTTCATTTTTCAGCCCCAGAGGTTGCTGCTTTGAGACTAGCTGGTGAACACAGTGGAGCATTTAAAAAGCAGATATTTTTCTCAGTAGTTGGTGGAGCAAAGCTAAAAGAAGAAATATTTATCTTACCTTTTCTTACCTATCTTATTTATCTTACATTCACAAGGTAGACACAGACAACACCCCAAATGGTAAGTTAAAATTACCCCAAATGGTATCCTATGATACAGGTCATAGGAAATTGCAGATTAAATAGTCAACTGAACCCATTAAGAAGAGAAATGTATTCAGACAGAGTTTTTGAAAAACGTGGGACGGACAGAGTGACACACTGACCGTTTCTGTGATTATGTACAGCATACCATACCATGACTTAGTCATACCAAAAATTAGAAAAAACAAAAAAACATTCGGCCACAGGGGGAGCCACAGCGATCGGTCGCATTTTAGCCATTTTTAAGCATTTTTTTGTTGTTATAGCGCCACCCAGTTGCCAATAAGAGTTAAATTTCTCCAGTAACTTTGAGGTGTCCTGTTCTACATATCTACCAAGTTTAGTAAAAATCGATATGGCGGTTAGGCCTAGATAAGAAATTAGCTCTCTAGCGCCCCCATTTTGTTTGATGGGGTCAATAATGGAGGGGTCNAAAAAATTCAAAATGGCGGAAAATCTATAAAACCGGAAGTTATGGGTTCTGAGGCAAATTTGTTCCTCATGAGGAGAGGCATCTCTGTGCAAAGTTTCATGTCTCTACGACATACGGGGCATGAGATATGCCCATTCAAAGTTTGCAATTTCAATCGGTTGCTATAGCGCCCCCCTTTGACCAATTAATGTAATATTGCTTCATTCACATCCTCCCATGACCCTCTACCACTGTGCCAAATTTCACATGGATTGACCAAGTCAGTGAGGAGAAAAACGTGGAACAGACACACACACAGACAGAGTTTTCGTCATTATTTGGTAAGATAGTAAGATACTACGCAGGACTTGGCTCCTCCTGCCTACACTGCTTGAAAGAACACTACAAGCAATTTGTTGTAATGGAAAAGACGATACTTTAGCAAGCTAACTAAGTAAACCACCGGCACCTACCTGTCCAGCAGAAAATAGGCCATCTCCACATTGCTCTCCATCCCCACCCCCTCCTTTCGTGCTCACCACTGAAAGTTTAAGTAAAAGCCAACCTGATTCACTCTCATTTTGCTTTGTCCGCTTGGCGCTTTATACAGTAATTGCAGGGTATTTTTGGCACTGTGTCTGCGATTTCTGTAGCGTTCTTTTGATTCTGTGCTGCTACTATGTGATTGCTTCCCTTTTACGAAGTCCCAACCTCACCTGCAGAGTTATTAACTGGGAGCTACACGCTTATAAATGTCCCAACCACAGCAAAATAAGAGAAAAATAAGACAATACAGGCAGAGAGCAGGGTCTCTGTGGATAAATACACCACCACACACTTCTGGTAGGTCATAAGTGATGATTGAGAGGGATTACTTTAGTGTGAGTCTATACATTTTTTTCCTGTATAGTATACCTTTAAGTAAATACAAGAAGATGTTTTCAGCTTGGTCTGATGTACCCAAGTGGTCAAAAAATCAATTAATGCAGCTTCAAAGCCCATGTGTAAAATTTCTATGTGATGAGAGCACCTTTTGGAGAAAAATAACACAATCCCAGTGGAAACTGGAGCAGCCTATGTGTTGCTTTCAGCCCATTCATTTAGTGTCGCTGGGGGCTTTAAGAGAAATATTTAGCTTGCAAGAATATATCATGGCTTTAATGTGTTTAGGTCATGTGGCATCAGGAGACTACTTATTTTGAGCTGTAGCTTACGGTTAACTACCCATTAAATGTCCCATGATACCAATAATAATAATTATTTTTATAATAATAATATCATAATTCAATAATTGTACAACAGGTGTGGCCTATTGTATGGTATGGTATGGTATGAGGAATAGTTGAACAAGATGAAAGAGTCATTAGGTATTCATTATGTCTTTTAATACAAAGCCAATATAAGAACAACATATCACAAACATGTCTATAAGTTTAATAAAAAAAATACATTTTTAAAGATCTAGACACTTCATTACTGGAAGTCTACTGCTGCGGTCCACTTGTGAGTGATGCAGCTGGTCATACAGCAGGACAGGGCCCTTCAGCTCTCTCCTCTGCAATGACGTCCTTCAGTATTTGCAATGGAAGGCTCCCAGACTGAGCTGGATGGTACAAGGTAGGGCAATAAGGAGTGACAGCGACAAGGAGAGGAGTGCTGTCGCCTCGTACTCAATCACTGTGAATTCATTTGGGGAAGATGGAGGAAGTCTAATCAGTCTCGCAGGATCACCCGTGGATCCTGTTCTATTCACAACAGCGGCATCTGCTCCAGCTGCATGAAGCATGGCACTCTCTACAGCGTCGCTCCCCGCTCTCACGGCGGAATGACGAACACTATCTGTGCCCTCTTTTCCTCTCGTTCCTGTCAAAACACTATGTAATTATGTTGAAAGTTCCAATTTTCCAAGAAGAGGCCCATGTTTCTTTCTGTCTTTCAAGTCCCAGCTGCTCTGCTAATGCCTTGTAAAACTCGTGAATTACCACCATAAATAATCCCTTAAGTGATGCTTAAAGTACACAAGACTAAACCTTGGAAAATAGTTGCATACTCAAGGCCATTTTTGGTCTCAAATCTAAATATTCATACTTTGTCAGATATGTAGGTAAGATATCTTTCGCTTTTTTATTTATTGTGCTTCCTTTTCATTTTGTCTTTCTCTGATATTCAACACAAACCAGTGGAATTATTTAGAGCCTTAATTACAGAACTAGTAATGCCACAATGTCAAAATAATAATCCAAAAAAAGTTCTGTATTCCAAATTTTACCCTGTGTCCCCATGTCTAACGACCCGTGCTTTAAAGTGCCTTTCCTGGGGTGACCTCCCAGTGATCCAGAGGACTGATGGGTGCCCTTAAAATGGAGAAAACATGATGCAATGCCATATATGCTGCTGCATTCCATAGAAAGCCTTCTGCATGCTGTTGCCCCAATGCATTCAGTTTACCACTGCTACTAGCTAACAGACAAACATGTGCTCTCTGCTAGGCAAATGGTTATATTATATGTCACAGTAGAGGCTGACACTGTTCTATTAAGCCCAGTTCAGACCAATGACTCATGGTGAGACTAAAACGTTATAGAACGTTGCAAAGAAAAGTTACAGCAGTGTGACCTGGCCAGTCTGCACCCGACTTGAGTCAGTTGATGATGTCACCTGCAATTCCAACTCAAATTGCCGGCGGCTGGTTTTAGAATGTAAAGCTTGTCACCTGTTTCTACAGCCATTCGGCTTGTGGTGAAGTCAAAATGACCACAGACGGCATGTTCGGTTGCTGCGGTAGGTACTCCGTCCCCGCTGAGCCCTCTGTTTCCATGCTAACCGTGTGCCGCTGTCGGACGGTGGGTCGCTGCTGCTCGCTGTATGTGCTTATACCCCGCCACACACACACACACACACACACATTCTCATTGACTCATTAATTTGTGCTGGTATTTATTATGAATACAGTCCATCTGATGCGCGTTTTATTTCGCTGTTTCATCACTACTACAAATGCAACTGTAGCCAGTAACTCACTATCACTATCCTCATTCATAATTTAAGAAGCTACAAATTATATTCAGCCACAAAATAAGCCTGAAAAGCTGGAAATCAGAACAGATGTACAATGAGTTGTTGCATAGAATAAACTGTGGCGTCCTGAATGTTTTATGAACAGCCCCGGACTTCTCAGACTCTTTTAGCGACTTGCCGCTCAGGGAACTCATTCAGCGGCTCCTCTGGCAGCAGCACAGGGTCTCTCCCTCTCCTCTCTCGCCGTGCGCACATGGCGGTGTTGATGAAGTGATTTTTGTCATAAACTTTTGGTAATGTAAACCAACATTATGCTTGCAGCTCAACAGAAAACTACATATAGAAGCAATTCTGTGTTCTTTAATTTATAATAAATCATTTATTCATTCACTAATTTATCATATTGTCAAGAATAACTTTATTGCAAAAATACCTCCCTAAACCTAACCACAGTAACTTTACGTTAATTACGTAACTTTATGTTGAGGACATAACATGATTTGTGGGGCGCTAATTCATAAATGCTGTATGAAGATATGTTGAACATTAGCAACACATTATTGGCTATTGGAAAGCTGAAGGCTCATATTATCTATTACTGTTTACAACCAGAGGTTTGTGTGTGTGATGAGCAGAGTGAAGGTGAGCAGCTATGCTGAAGTTGCAGGTGAGCGGCTGAGCTGTAGGGCTAATTTACATATTCATAAATGTGCTCATACTAAATGAGACAAAGGTGTAGGGTTACTTCTAACCCATTTTAAGGGACGCAGGGATTTTTTTTTCATGGAAAATAAAATCTATAAATATATAATTTTGATGAAAAGAGATGAGCTTTTAGGGGTTTAATCAATGTCAGTAGAGGAACTTTTAATAAATTTCAAATTCAAACTCATATCGCAAAAAGTATTGCCTCTTCAAAGATCCACACTGCCGCACTGAAGCATTCCCTTTTGAGCATCTCATCTAAAAACAACTCCTTTCCAGTTGTTTGCTGGAAAATGGATGTAGGGAGAAACTTTGTCAGAGTCTGCCACTGCCACCCAAGTTGGGTGAGTAGATTTCCGCCAGAAAAAAACGGGCAATCATCTGGTGTGTGCCCATGTTATTTTTCACAGAGATAGTGTTTTGATTGCCTGAGGGGAGGAAATGGTATTATTTACTCCAAAATTGCCTTGCTTGATCCGCATTGGGTGAACTAGCAAGCTGAGACTAAATATTTCTTCTCTCTTCTGCGTCTCATATCCTCCACACAAGCTCCCATTTCTGCAGTGCTGAGGAGTGAGACGACAGTCTTTACAGCTGAAGAAGTGGAAGTCTACCAGCTCTCAGCTAGATGGCTGTGTCAAAGGGCTTAGTGGAAATACTTGAACACAGCAGGGCCTGAACAACATGTCTCCTCAAATGAGTTCTTCATATCAGGATGAGCTGGATTTCAGTGGTTCAAGGCCTCCTCATGGCTGACCACCAGTAAGAAAAAGAAGCACAAATCTGTCTACTTTAAAACTCCACTTTTTGGGCAGGATTTGCACCAGCAAAAACTAGCGAACTTTCTGTTCTGCTGTTTTTCTCAAACTTCCGTGGTCATCACTGGCACCAATAAGCGGAGCTGCGCTTGCGTCTAGTGTGGGCAAAGTGTAAAAACTGAAGCAGTTGGGTAGCAGGTGCGAGATGAATCACGCCGGCTTGTAAAAGCATTGAGGGAGGATAAAATTAACGCATCACACATTTCCTGGAATTCATACTCGGGCATATGCAGCAGCCTGGATGAGAAACCAAACACTGAAAAGGCCTTCAGGCAAGTTCTGGTATGTGCAACACAGCTCGCCATCGCAGCTACCACAGCGAGTACATCCCAAGAATGGATTTGACATGCTGTATTGTATTTGGATTTTAACAGAAGTTCACTTGAAATGTCATCCACATTGAGCTGGGAAACATCACTATAATCAAGCAGCAAAACACTCTCTATAAAAAGCGGTGGAGACAGAGGTTGTGCCATCTCCATCAGCTAAATCACTGTGATAATCAATGCCAATAAGCTGGGGGCATCACGGGAACATCCCTCCTCCTTAACACTCTACCCTTACATATCAGATGGCAATTAATTCCTAATATGTGTTAGAAATTGCCTAATTACCACATATGCCCGATACTCTCAGTCGCCATTTGGTTTAAACAGGGGATGAGTGAGCTGTTAATGATGCTCAGTTCAGTGCTGCGCACTGCCGCAGTCTGGCGCGACCCAGACACTGTTCCTAATTACAAGCCTGCATACTGTATACGCCATCATCATTACTGCTGGGAGAGCGAGGACTCGTCTGCTCCAACTGCCGACATCATCAGCACTCTTTTGTCCTTCTGGTATTCCTAGAAAGTAAAAAAAAAAAAAAAGAAAGAAAAAAAAAGAACTGCACCCAGTTGTTTTTTTCTATTTTGCTTTTTACATTTTTCCCCCCAATATTCCATATGATATGATTCACTTAATATGTCACATTGACAGGGCCGGATTAATCTGCTGGGGCCTGGGGTAAAAATCAAAAAATCATTATTGGAAAAACTCACCCTTAAAGGAATACTTCAGCCATAAAATGATCATCTGTAAATCAATTACTCACCCTGTGTTATGGTTTTTCTCACATGCCTCCGTGGTGAATGAAGGATCCAAAAGCGGAGAACGTTCTTGATGAATTGAAGTCATAGGGGTCCATGTTTAAGAACAGGAAAACTACATCAAAACATCTGTTTACAACCTCTCACATAACTCATGCAGTATAAACCAAGTTTTATTAACCCAGTTGTATGCTCAGTGCTTTCCAAATTTTTTCACTTAAACCTTAGTTTTTTTTCAAACTGAACTGAAAGTGTCCCTTATCTGTGTTTTATTCAAAGCCAGACTCCATAACAAAAGCAATAATTTTACTTCGCTAAACATGGGAGCTGCCACTGCTTCAATCGATAGTTTGTGTTATCGTATGACTTTGGTGAATCACAACCAGTGTTGGGCTCATTACTCTGAAGTGTAATATATTACTCACTACTCATTACTCGTTTCTGTTTTCAAGGGTAATATTACTTTACTTATTACTCCCTGCCAACAGTAATTTGTTACACTACTCGATATATTACTTTTTTGGCCAGTGTAGGGCTATAGCTGCCGTCCGTGGCCGCGGAGGGTTCACCTTTGGCGGGGTGTATTTCCTAGAGCTTTAGGTTGTTGTGCTGTTGGTCGTAGTAGGTGTTTCAGACCTGAGGTTTTAGGACTTGTTTTTCGCAGTGGAAAGTGTTTTAGTGTGACTACCTGCAGCAACAGTGTTCAAAGCAATGGGAGTATTTCCAGCTGTTTCGATCTTCCTGATTAGCTTGCTGCGTTGTGATGTGCCTGCGAAATGTGACGATTACAAAAATTTGTCCAATGTATTTCAAGTCAGTAGTGATGTGATAACAAAAGCAACATTAAAACAAGTTGTTTGCTTGTGGGGTAGTAATTAGTTACACTACTCATTACTGGGAAAAGTAATTTTATTACCGCAACATGTTACTAGTAATGTGTAGGGCATTACTAGTAAAGCATTACTGCCCAACACTGATCAGAAGTAACCCTTTAAAACACCAAGGTCACACAATATTACTAACAAGCTAACTGATCAAGGCAGCAGATGAACAGCGTGACTCATGTTAAGTGAGGTAAAATTACTGTTTTTGTCGATGGAGTCTGGCTTTGAAGAGGGCATAGATAAATTTCACTTTCAGTTCAGTTTCCTGTTGGAAAGAGCTGTCTGTTTGGAAGATGCCGAGCGTATGACTGGATCAATGAGACTTGGATTATACTGCCTAAGTTGTGTATGAGTTTGTTAACAGATTTTTTTGATATAGTTTTGCCGTTGGCGAACGCAGCCCCCCATGACTTCAATTCATCAAGGATTTCCTCAGTTTTTGAATTTTGCATTTACCAGAGAAATGCATAAAAATAGTTTTCTTCACAAATTCAACATAACACAGGGTGAGTAGCTGATATACAACTGGTCATTTGGGGAAATTGTCCTTTGATAAAAGTTTCTAAACTGCAATTACTCTCCCAGATTACATATTAGACTTAGTGTTAAGATTCAGAATCCGTCCGACATCTTCATAAAACATCATCCATCTTTAAAGAATTCAATATCACTGACAACAGGAACTGATAAGGACTAAATATGATATTATTCATGAGGATTTGCTTCCCTGTAATATCATTTCCACTTACTCCATTTATGAGTTAAAAGAGATGCTCATTCTTGATTGCCCTCTACAATACAGCCAAAAGATTACCCCAAAATGCGAGCTACAGGAGGGCTTCCTCCGAGCTGTCACTCACTGATGTTCTCATTAAAATGAAAATGGATTTTGAGCGTGACATTGCATGCAGGTCGCATCATAGGGCCGTTTCAAGTGAATCTGAGGTCATGTTTGTGTTCCTTTCATGTCCCGATACCAGAGGAGTGGATGGAACACTCTGTCTCCATCTCCGATGCTCTCCTTTCAGCTGCCTTTGTACCTGCATAATGAAAAGTCTCTTCACACTGTGAAATTTGAAACGTTACAAACAAAGTCGCCCCGTCTCCTTTCTTGGTACCGTTTCTGCCAGCTGAAAGGCAAAACAAAGGATGGATTACCTTTTTTTTTTTCTCTTTTTTTTTTTTTTACAACAATTTAAACAGCAGTGCTCTCAGTTATTTTATCTAATCCTTCGTTTGAGTTTCCGTCTCGGCCACAAGAAAGCGATTCTTTTCATACAAACAGGAAGATGCTCTGATTTTATCTCGCCTCCTGGCTCATCCCAGCTCCTGCTAATGCATTTTCTCCTGTTCAAAAGCAGCTCAGGGTTGTTAGCTTTTGATAGAATGTCAGAAGTGGTTAAAATCCTAATAACAGCATATGTCATTCTGTGGGCACACCTAACCCGTCACCGAGAACGCTTCAAATGAGTGTCTTCAATGACATTGGCAATGACAATCAGTTCCTTGCGAGTCAGTCGGTGTTTGTTACACGCTCTGTGCATTTATCCATGAGGGACCAAACAGTTAAATACAATCTGAAGACATGGAAAATCACAAGGAGAGCTTGATTTAGTTTAACCTGCGAGTAATACATTCACAGTGTGAAGCGGCGAGATAAATGAAGTGAGTCTGAGGTTCAAAGTCTTCGCTCAGGTTCGCAGCCTGCAACAGCACCAGTGGGACATCCCTGCTATTGCTTATCAGTGAAGGAATCACAATTCTTTTTTCCAGTGATATGATGTTTATTATAGTCATACACAGCAGAGATGTGACTGGCTGTGGGTATGGCATGTTTCGCATCGAGATAAGCACTTGTTGGTCATACCTATCTGCTCTCATGATCATGTTATCAAGTAAATGCGCACGCTGACACAATATACTAACTTCCATTCTTGGCCCTGGCGACAGAAGGCCCCGTTGAGACCCTGTCATTTTAATAGGCAAATCTGAAACCTTCCGCGCTCAGAGAAAACACAAGTACTGAGGCACGTCAGCTTACGCATATGTGGTGTTCAGAAAACACTGATGTATGTGCTCTACGTTCCTTGACACAAAGCCCTGGAATAATTAGAGGAAATATTTCCTGTGCACGCCCACTCTCTCAGCTCTTTGAAAACACAAGCGGCCTGGGAGGGTGCTGCACCCTGCAAACGCTCATGCAGGAGGGGATAATTGGACCCAGCTAGCTGTGAATTGGGCTCGGGCAAACTATGTGCAAATGTGTTGAATTTTGAGTGACTGGTGATTGATAGATATACTGTGTGCCTTGGGCCCCTGAATATATTCTATACAGTGTGTCAGGCTCCAGTGGCTATGGTTTACAACAATACATTGAGATGCCACAGTGGAGTGAGTGGGTGCCAGTATGCTTATCCAGTATCTGTCATCTGGCAAACAAAGGGATTTATGTTAGGTCATTGGGAAATCACGAAATGATGGTTGTTTCATGATCAGAGACTTTGTTTAAAGGAGACTTATGGGGCTAATTTTCAGGTTCATACTTGCATACATGATTTAATGTTCAAAAAAGCTTTACTGTCCTCATACTGTCTGTGCTGGAACACCTGTATTCACCAACTGTCTGATAGGCTTTGTTTTAGTGCCTGTCTCTTTAAGCTCCCCTCCCGAAAAAAAAGCCCAGTCTTTACTGATTGGTCAGTGTTTCTGCGCCTTCCATATCTGTATTTTCCGTGTCCCTGCACCTTCATTGCCAGAGTTGGGTATAACGCGTTACAAAGTAAACGCTGGTCCTTCAGCTCCGAAACAGCAACGGCTATCGTTTGGTTCTAATAATGGAGATAATGTTAAACCTATCAGTCTGAAAGAAGCCACGGAGCTTGTGGCTCGCTACGTGGTCGGAGAAGTGCTGCCGTTGTCTATGGTGGAGTCTAAATAGGTGGAGTAGGACTCGCTGACATACATATTTCAGACTCAGGACTTGCATTATGCCTGGTACACACTACACGCTGGTACTCACCAATTATCCCCAGTCGTCTTTCACGGCGTGTGTGATGTCATCGGGTTATTCTTGTCCTGTTTTTATTACTTT